>NC_079189.1:467155007-467455007 GCF_029499605.1 Hyla sarda
ATTACACGTTCGCGCAAATGGACGTATGCATACGTCCAAGCGATCTCCTGCTCTGCCGCGGGCAGCGCAGGAGATCGCGGGTGGGACTCAGCTGTCAATCACAGCCGGAGTCCCACCGCAGCTGCCGGGGCCGCGATCGCGCCGGTCCCGGCAGCATTAACCCCATAGATGCCGTGATCAGTCTGATCACGGCATCTATAGTGTTTGCAGGGGGAGCGCTCTCCCCCTGCCCATCAATCGCGGCGCCGCGATAAAATAAGGGGGATCGGGGGTGTCCAAGACACCCTCGATCCCCCTTGAAGAGATAGGAGTGAGGTGGCAGGGTTGCCACCCCTCCTATCCCTGCTATTGATCGGCGGAGCGGCCGACCAATAGAAGACTGGGGGCGGGGGGGTTAAAGTTCGGTTCCCCGCGCTATGCCCGCCCATCGGTGTCCGGGCACAGCGGGGGGAACCGTGCAGTAGCGGCGGCGGCGGCGATCACTTACCCGGCGGCGGCGGCGGCTGTGATCACGGCGGCGGTGGAGGTAAGTATGACGCCGCGTGTGCAGAGTCTGTTGCCTAGCAACATCTGCAGGGCGACAGTTTAGAGAGTGGTCTCTAAACTGTCGCCCTCCAGATGTTGCAAAACTACAACTCCCACCATGCCTTGACAGCTGTTTGCTGTGTTGGCATGCTGGGAGTTGTAGTTTTGCAAGATTTAGAGGGGTTCAGGCTAGAGATCACTGACAGTGGTCTCTAAACTGTAGCCCTCCAGATATTACAAAACTACAACTCCCAGCATGCTCAGACAGCAGTTTGCTGTCTTAGCATGCTGAGATTTGTAGTTTTGCAACATCTGGAGGGCCACAGTTTAGAGACCACTGTCAGTGATCTCCAGCCTGAACCCCTCTAAATCTTGCAAAACTACAACTCCCAGCATTCAGGAACAGCAAATGGCTGTCTCGGCATGCTGGGAGTTGTACTTGCGTGCATCCAGCTGTTGCATAACTACATCTCCCAGCATTCTCTTTGGCAATCAGTACATGCTGAGAGTTGTAGTTCTGCAACAGCTGGAGGCACACTGGTTGGGAAATACCGAGTTAGGTAATAGGTTCTATTACCCAACTCAGTATTTTCCAGTGTGCCTCCAGCTGTTGCAAAACTACAACTCCCAGCATGCACGTTCTGTCAGTGCATGCTGGGAGTTGTAGTTTTGCCCCCCCCCCCCCCCTCCCATGTGAATGTACAGGTTACATTCACACTGGCGGCGGATTACAGTGAATTCCCTGCTTCAGGTTTGAGCTGCAGCAGCCGCAGCTCAAACTCCTAGCGGGAGACTCAGTGTAATCCGCCGTCAGTGTGAATGTAACCTAAAAACACTACACTACACTAACATAAAATAAAGAGTAAAACACTACATATACACACGTACACTGCCCCCCCCCACCACCACCCCTTCCCCCCCAATAAAAATGAAAAACGTATCCTACAGCAGTGTTTCCAAAACGGAACCTCCAGCTGTTGCAAAACAAAAACTCCCAGCATTTCCGGACAGCCATTGACTGTCCAAGCATGCTGGGAGTTTAGCAACAGCTGGAGGCACCCTGTTTGGGAATCACTGGCTTAGAATACCCCTATGTCCACCCCTATGCAAATCCCTAATTTGGGCCTCAAATGCACATGGCGCTCTCACTTTGGAGCCCTGGCGTATTTCAAGGCAACAGTTTAGGGCCACATATGGGGTATCGCCGTACTCGGGAGAAATTGCCTAACAAATTTTGGGGGGCTTTTTCTCCTTTTACCCCTTATGAAAAGGTAAAGTTGGGGTCTACACCAGCATGTTAGTGTAAAAAAAAAAACATTTTTGTACACTAACATACTGGTGTTGCCCCATACTTTAAAATTTCACAAGCGGTAAAAGAAAAAACGCCTCCAAAGTTTGTAACGCATTTTCTCCTGAGGACGGAGATACCCCATATGTGGGCGCAAAGTGTTCTGGGGACGCATAACAAGGCTCAGAAGGGAGAGTGCACCATGTAAATTTGAGGTCTAAATTGGTGATTTGCACAGGGGTGGCTGATTTTACAGTGGTTCTGACATAAGTGCAAAACAATAAATACCCACATGTGACCCCATTTTGGAAACTACACCCCTCACGGAATGTAACAAGGGGTATAGTGAGCATTTACACCCCACAGGTGTCTGACAGATCTTTGAAACAGGGGTCTGTGAAAATGAAAAATAAAATTTTTAATTTACACAGCCCACTGTTCCAAAGATACGTCAAATGCCAGTGGGGTGTAAATTCTCCCTGCACCCCTTATTACCTTCCGTGAGGGGTGTAGTTTTAAAAATGGGGTCACATGTGGGGGGTCCACTGTTCTGGCACCACGGGGGGCTTTGGAAATGCACATGGCCAAATTCTCTCTCCAAAAGCTCAATGATGCTCCTTCTCTTCTGAGCATTGTAGTTCGCCCCCAGTGCACTTCACGTCCACTTATTGGGTATTTCCATACTCAGAAGAGATGGGGTTACAAATTTTGGGGGGTATTTTCTGCTATTATCCCTTGTAAAAATGTAAAATTTGGGGGAAAACAAGCATTTTAGTGTAAAAAAAATATTTTTTTTTTTACATATGCAAAAGTCGTGAAACACCTGTGGGGTATTAAGGTTCACTTTACCCCTTGTTACGTTCCCCAAGGGGTCTAGTTTCCAAAATGGTATGCCATGTGTTTTTTTTTTTCTGTCCTGGCACCATAGGTGCTTCCTAAATGCGGCATGCCCCCAGAGCAAAATTTGCTTCCAAAAAGCCAAATGAGACTCCTTCTCTTCTGAGACCTGTAGTGCGCCAGCAGAGCACTTTTCATCCCCATATTGGGTGTCTTCTGAATCGGGAGAAATTGGGCTTCAAATGTTGGGGGGTATTTTCTGCTATTACCTTTTTTAAAAATGTTAAATTTTTGCTAAACCAAGCATTTTTGGTAAAAAAAAAATTATTTTTTTTACATATGCAAAAGTCGTGAAACACCTGTGGGGTATTAAGGTTCACTTTATCCCTTGTTACATTCCTCAAGGAGTCTAGTTTCCAAAATGGTATGCCATGTCGTTTTTTTTTGCTGTCCTGGCACCATAGGGGCTTCCTAAATGCGACATGCCCCCCGAGCAAAATTTGCTCTCAAAAAGCCAAATATGACTCCTTCTCTTCTGAGCATTGTAGTTCGCCCGTAATGCACTTCAGGTCAACTTATGGGGTACCTCCATACTCAGAAGAGATGGGGTTACAAATTTTGGGGGGTATTTTCTGCTATTAACCCTTGCAAAAATGTGAAATTTGGGGGGAAACACACATTTTAGTGAAATTTTATTTTTTTTTTTTACATATGCAAAAGTCATGAAACACCTGTGGGGTATTAAGGCTCACTTAATTCCTTTTTACGTTCCTCAAGGGGTCTAGTTTCCAAAATGGTATGCCATGTTTTTTTTATTTGCTGTTTTGGCACCATAGGGGCTTCCTAAATGCAACATGCCCCCAAAAAAACCATTTCAGAAAAACGTACTCTCCAAAATCCCCTTGTCGCTCCTTCGCTTCTGAGCCCTCTACTGCGCCCGCCGAACAATTTACATAGACATATGAGGTATGTGCTTACTCGAGAGAAATTGGGCTACAAATTCAAGTATAAATTTTATCCTTTTACCCCTTGTAAAAATTCAAAAATTGGGTCTACAAGAACATGCAAGTGTAAAAAATGAAGATTTTGAATTTTCTCCTTCACTTTGCTGCTTTTACCGTGAAACACCTAAAGGGTTAAAACACTTACTAAATGTCATTTTGAATACTTTGGGGGGTGCAGTTTTTGTAATGGGGTCATTTATGGGGTATTTCTAATATGAAGACCCTTCAAATCCACTTCAAACCTGAACTGGTCCATGAAAAATAGCGAGTTTGAAAATTTTGTGAAAAATTGTAAAATTGCTGCTGAACTTTGAAGCCCTCTGGTGTCTTCCAAAAGTAAAAACATGTCAATTTTATGATTAAAATATAAAGTAGACATATTGTATATGTGAATCCAAAAAAAATAATATTTGGAATATCAATTTTCCTTACAAACAGAGAGCTTCAAAGTTAGAAAAATGCAAAATTTTCAATTTTTTCATCAAATTTTGGGATTTTTCACCAAGAAAGGATGCAAGTTACCACAAAAATTTACCACTATGTTAAAGTAGAATATGTCACGAAAAAACAATCTCGGAATCAGATTGATAAGTAAAAGCATTCCAGAGTTATTAATGTTTAAAGTGACAGTGGTCAGATGTGCAAAAAAGGGCTGCGTCCTAGAGGTGAAAATGGGCTGTGTCCTTAAGGGGTTAATGTTGCTGGATAGGCCTTTTTTAAAGGTCGCGCAGAGGGCCTCATTATTCCAGGATAATTCTGAAGCAAGAGTACGGAATTGTACGGCATACTCGCCAACGGAAGAATTACCCTGGACCAGGTTCAACAGGGCAGTCTCAGCAGAAGAGGCTCGGGCAGGTTCCTCAAAGACACTTCGAATTTCCGAGAAGAAGGAGTGTACAGAGGCAGTGACGGGGTCATTGCGGTCCCAGAGCGGTGTGGCCCAAGACAGGGCTTTTCCAGACAGAAGGCTGACTACGAAAGCCACCTTAGACCTTTCAGTGGGAAACTGGTCCGACATCATCTCCAGGTGCAGGGAACATTGGGAAAGAAAGCCACGGCAAAACTTAGAGTCCCCATCAAATTTATCCGGCAAGGATAGTCGTAGACCAGAAGCGGCCACTCGCTGCGGAGGAGATGCAGGAGCTGGCGGAGGAGATGATTGCTGAAGCTGTGGTAGTAACTGCTGAAGCATAACGGTCAGTTGAGACAGCTGTTGGCCTTGTTGCGCTATCTGTTGCGACTGCTGGGCGACCACCATGGTGAGGTCAGCGACAACTGGCAGAGGAACTTCAGCGGGATCCATGGCCGGATCTACTGTCACGATGCCGGCTGGCAGGTAGTGGATCCTCTGTGCCAGAGAGGGATTGGCGTGGACCGTGCTAGTGGATCGGTTCTAAGTCACTACTGGTTTTCACCAGAGCCCGCCGCAAAGCGGGATGGTCTTGCTGCGGCGGTAGTGACCAGGTCGTATCCACTAGCAACGGCTCAACCTCTCTGGCTGCTGAAGATAGGCGCGGTACAAGGGAGTAGACAGAAGCAAGGTCGGACGTAGCAGAAGGTCGGGGCAGGCAGCAAGGATCGTAGTCAGGGGCAACGGCAGGAGGTCTGGAACACAGGCTAGGAACATACAAGGAAACGCTTTCACTGGCACGATGGCAACAAGATCCGGCAAGGAAGTGCAGGGGAAGTGAGGTGATATAGGGAAGTGCACAGGTGATAACACCAACCGGAACCACTGCGCCAATCAGCGGCGCAGTGGCCCTTTAAATCGCAAAGACCCGGCGCGCGCGCGCCCTAGGGAGCGGGGCCGCGCGCGCCGGGACAGGACTGACGGAGAGCGAGTCAGGTACGGGAGCCGGGGTGCGCATCGCGAGCGGGCGCTACCCGCATCGCGAATCGCATCCCGGCTGGAGGCGGTATCGCAGCGCCCCGGGTCAGTGGATCTGACCGGAGCGCTGCAGTGAGGAGAGTGTAGCGAGCGCTCCGGGGAGGAGCGGGGACCCGGAGCGCTTGGCGTAACACCTGTGTGTCTCTATCCCTCCCAAAGTATTAGAACATATTATCACATACATTGTCTGTCCTTAAATAGTGTTGTTTTGTATTTCTCTGTTGACCAAGAGAGAGGGAATCATATATATATATATATATATATATATATATATATATTGCCTGTCCTTAAAGGGGTACTCCGGCGCTAAGACATCTTATCTCCTATCCAAAGGATAGGGATAAGATGCCTGATCGCGGGGGTCCCGCTGCTGAGGACCCCCGTGATCTTCCACGCCGCACCCCGTTAGAATCAGCTCCGGGGGCTGATTCTAACAGGGTGCAGCATGGAAGATCACTGGGGTCCCCAGCAGCGGGACCTCCGCAATCAGGCATCTTATCCCCTATCCTTTGGATAGGGGATAAGATGTCTTAGCGCCGGAGTACCCCTTTAAATGGTATTGTCAAACCTGCCAACACTGCTGTATTGTAAATAGAAATACTACATATCATTGTCCCATTGGATGGAGTCTGTGTGGACTATAAATAAAAACTGAGCGGGGTGTTCAAACAGAGACCTCCACACCACCTTGCTGTGTTGTGTGTTGACCTTTCCAGCCGTAACAAAACTCTCTGTTGGGAGGGTGAAGACTAATTTGGGAAGCACACAGACAAGCGAGATCTCTGGTTTTTAGGGATCAGAACCACATATACCCTAACAGTGGGAGTTCAGATGGTAGAGCTGAGCTGTAAGGCCTCCTTTTATATTCATCTGGCAAATTTACAGTGCGGACACTGAATAAAAACAAAAACAAAAAAAAAACACTGCATGCAGAGTACTTTGATCCGGCTAATGAACTTCTGCTGGAGGGTGTATAGGTCCGGCACCATGCTCTACTTCAGCCTCTGGGGCAATGGATAGGATGCTGAATGCAAAAATTGCAGTTTATAACATCTGGTGTTCCCATCCATTCCCATACAGGACAGTGCTGAACCCAGCCTTACTTGTCTGTTTCCATAGGGAAAAACAAGGTTCCTGAAGACAATTCTCGTGGCCAATAGTTTTTAGACTGACACAAATTTTGCTGCTTTGCTGTTTTGAGATATTTTAATCAGATGTTTCTATAGTATACTGAGGTACAATCGTAACCATTTCAAGACATCTGCAATTCACCCTGGCATGTTGGATATCATATTCTGGGCTAAAGCCTGACCGACAACAACTGATTCCTGCCTGATCACGGCTCGGAGTTCATCACATTAGCTGTGTTTTTGTTTGCACACGCACTTTTTCAGTATTGACCACAGGTTCTCAATGGGATGAAAATCTTGGAACCTTTCTTGCCATGGTTCCCAAATTTTGCTGTAATTTCACTTATTGTAATTTTTGCCTTGTGAAATAGTGAAATACCACCATTGATCACCAAATTGTCTCATAAATATTATGTATATATATGTTTATAAAGTAAAAAATACAACAACAATACAAAAAAAATAAAGCTTTATTCATGCAGGAATATTGTAACCTCTTTTTAAGGGAAACTGACAGGAGCATCACCCGCACTAACCTGCTGATGCATGTTAATAAGCCGAGTGATGCTGATTTCATTGTAGGTTGCCCCTTTTCAGACGCGTTCCCAAGTTATGGACACAACTCCCAATATGTAAATGAGTTTTTGGTGCACTAGAGGGTGTTTTCAAGCACCTTACTACACCATTCTGCATGCCCGCACTGGCCCCTATCTTCATAAATATCCATATTTCTCTCTTCAGCATTTTGCCAAAGAGTGCTGGGTCCTCATCATCACAGAGAAGTGGCACATGCTGAAGAGAGGAATCTGAATATATATGAAGAAGGGGTGTATCACACGGGCCAATGTATGTGGGCAGAATGGTGTATCAAGGGGCCAGGGAGCACACCGAGTGTACCAATATGCTTATTTACATACAGTGACCCCTCGACCTACGATGGCCCCGACATCCGATAATTTCAACATGCGATGGCCTCTCAGAGGCCATCGCATGTTGAAGGCAGCATCAACATACGATGCTTTTTTATGTCTGGGCCATCGCATAAACGGCTATCCGGCAGCGCTGACTGCTTCAGCTGCCACCGGATAGCCGTTTACGGTGCCCGTGAGCTCCGGTGATGTCTCTTACCTGTCCTCGGGGCTCCGGCGCGTCCTCTTCGGGATCCTCTGCATCGTCTGTGCTCTCCATTGACGTTATCACGTCGCTGCGCACGCCATCCCGTCATCCAATAGGAGCGGCGTGCGTAGCGACGTGATGGCGGCGACGGAGAGCGAGGATGCCGGGAAAGCAGAGGCCTTGCCGGATCGTCGAGGGAAACCTCGGGGACGCGGCGACAGCCATGGACGGCGACATCCAGGGCAGCGGTGATGAGCGGTGATGGTCTGGAGCGGCGGGGACAGGTGAGTACAACTTCCTCTAACAGTAGTTTTCAACCTGCGGACCTCCAGATGTTGCAAAACTACAACAGTTGTAGTTTTGCAATATCTGGAGGTCCGCAGGTTGTAGACCACTGTCCTATACTTTACATTGCACGGATCTCTCAACATACGTTGGTTTCAACAAACGATGATCCGTTTGGAACGGATTACCATCGTATATTGAGGGACCACTGTATTAGGAATTTTTCCATAAGAAATGGCACAATGGATTTGGAAAGGGTAACCTTCATTGGAATCAGCATAACCTGCACTTTTGACCTGTATAAGCAGGGTAGTGCAGGTGATTCTCCTGTCAGTTTCCCTTTAACCTCCAGGTTTGATGGAGCTACAATGTGGCACCCAGAGCTACCTATGAAGATAAGCTTTCTAATTTCATACAGAGCTACAAACAGCTTGAAACCAGACAGAGGAAAATAATGGTACATTACTATCAAACACTGTATTACAACACTATTACAAGTATCCCTAAGAAGAATCGTTACAATGCGTCTACAGTTTCAAGTACAGTGCCATGGCCACTCTTTGTAATGTCATAAGAAGCCTCCATGCCCTTGGCCTGATACATCAGGTGGTAAGCAAGGTATTCTCTTTTTTATGTAAACTTGAAGTCTAAAATATTGTTAAATGACTATACTCTATAAGAAATAGTTAAAGCGTACCTGTCATTTTCAGCTGCCCTGTGTGTGTACATGAGGAGCACCATTATTTCTGGCCATTATCTAACTAGTATATGGTATTTGTATCCGATATCTACTCTGCAGGCTTCATCTCTAATTTGCAGTTCTCACAGAGCTGGTGGGCAGAGCTCCCTCCTCCCCTCTTCATAGACTTGTATTGGTTGTCTTGAAAACACAGGATAAAGCTGAGATGATTTTCAGAGAAGAATTGAGCAGCATGGGGGGGGAGGAGGGGGCATACAAGATAAAGAAGTATTTTTGTCTAAATAGATATATTGTAAAGTTCCTTATATCTGTTTGTACTATTGATCTATGCAAAGTTTTTAAAGGAGAAGTAGCTGATCTGAGGGGGGGGGGGGGGGGGGGTCTGACAGCTGGGACCCCCCATGATCTCTGGGATGGGACCCCGGCTCTCTCAGTGAGAAGCATGTGAGGTGCCATTTGCAGCATGTTCTTTACTGAGATTCGGGTCCTGTTCCGGAGATCTCGGGGATCCCAGAGGTCAGACCCCACAATCAGATACTTATCCTCTATGCTGTGGATTAGGGATAAATTCATTTTTGCTGGAGTTCTCCTTTAAGACAACAGACCCACATAAAACCTAGTGTAACTGATATTGTATGCTGGATAGATAGTTGGACAGTTGAATGTCTGGATGGGCAAACTAGGAAAGCATGATAGGGAATTTTCAAACCAACATAAAATATGCTATTGATCCAAATATAAGCACAAAACTACATATATATGCAACCTATATAGCAGAGTTCCCCAACCAGTGTGCCTAAAGCTGTTGCAAAACCACAACTCCCAGCATGTCCGGACAGCCATTGGCCATTGTAGTTTTGCAACAGTTGAATTCACACTGGTTGGGAAACACTGCTATGCAGTAAAGGAATTAAACAAAAAAGGTAAACCTACTGTATTATCCTGTAGTGTCGAGAGCGTCAACACAATTTTATTTATACTAACTCCAAGCCAAGCTCTGTTTGGCTTTCTTGTGTGCTGTGGATATTTTTCACCCTAGAGAAGAATATTTACGTCTATCCAAAATTTTCTCATGAAATGATATAGGTTTGGCTGGGAAATACAAACATACAGCTATATGTGTATACAGTGTAAGTTATTAAGACACCAATACATTTATTGCCAACCTCCCTCCTGGGGCCTAGTAAAAGAGCAATGCGGACAAAAAGGCTTGTTAATGTCACATGTTTACTCAGTAATAAAAAACTACTCTCGACCGAGCCACAGAACAACAAGCCACTTTCAGTAGAGCCAAGAAACTGGCTGTGCCTTTACAAAAAGATTAAATTATACTCACTTTCAGGTTCACTTGGGCATATAGAGCTCTCTAGTTCCATACAAGCTGATATTGATATCCAAGGATTTTCCCCTGCAGTGACTGAGACTACCATAATTCAGCCCAACCATAAATGTTTAAAGTCTGGGAGGAAACACACACCAAGCTACAGGCTTCATTTTCATGGTCCTAAAATTTGCTCCCATGTTGCTTAAAGGGGTTCTCCTCCCTTAGACATCTTATCCCCTGTCTGATCAAGCCTTCGCCCCGCATCGCCAGTCGTCCAGCACAAAGCGAAGTTCGCTCCGTGTACCGGATGTCTGGGGTTCTGCAGCCGAGATCACAGGGGTCCCCGGCGGCGGGACCCCCCCCCCCCCCCCCCGATCAGACATCTTATCCCCTATCCTTTGGATAGGGGATAAGATGTCTAGGAGTAGAGTACCCCTTCAAGGGCAGGGTCACGCATGTCGTATTTTGCTGCACATATGCAGCCCATTGTTTTCTACCCATTGAAGTCAATGGGCTGCGTATTTTGCTCCCCATTGACTTCAATTGGTAGGAAAATACGCAGTAAAATATGGCACATGTGACCCAAAAAGGTGCCAAAAGGAATCATTAGCTGTGTGTGGGTAGCATACTGATGATAATGCTAACCACATTCATGGCTATCTTAAAAGAGCACATTCAGCTTTGGTTGGATTATCCAGTGACTTCCACAAAAACTAACTTAAGTTATTGCTATCAATAAATAATAATGACAGTCATTGTGCATGAAATGTATCTAACTTGCTAAGAAAAAAAAATGCATCACTCGAGAGCCCATGTGCTAAATCCCTTACAAATATTACAATACTGATGGAGGTGGTGTGTTTTCTTGAGGCAACTGCCGAATTGACGTATGAAGTCTTCGAAGCAATGCCTCATGGGAATAAAATATGCAAAGTAGCTCTCTACAGACTTTAAAAAAAAATAAACTTGCTCCACTCTGCCACCTACTGGAGATAGCTTCCCTTCAACTTAATGTTTGACCCTTAAAGCTGTAGTCAGGGGAACTGAACTTATCAAACACTTATCTCCTATTCATGGTGGTCGGACCCCCCGCGATCTCCTGTATGGGGCTCTGTCTACTTACTTATCCTCAGCACGCAGCAGCCTCCATCTTTCTGGACAAGTGCAAGTGATGGCCAGCATAGACAATGCACATGTACTTGTTCAGGAGTACACCGAGGACGGGTAAGTAGATGGGGCCCTGTACAGGAGATCGCTGGGGGTCTCAGAGGTCGGACCTGTGGACCAGTAGATAGGGGATAACTGTCTGTTATCTTCAGTTCCCCAGACTACCCATTTAAAAGAGCCTTAAGACTAGATTGGGGATTATATGCTGTCACGATGCCGGCTGGCAGGTAGTGGACCCTCTGTGCCAGAGAGGGATTGGCGTGGACCGTGCTAGTGGACCGGTTCTAAGCCACTACTGGTTTTCACCAGAGCCCGCCGCAAAGCGGGATGGTCTTGCTGCGGCGGTAGTGACCAGGTCGTATCCACTAGCAACGGCTCACCTCTCTGGCTGCTGAAGATAGGCGCGGTACAAGGGAGTAGGCAGAAGCAAGGTCGGACGTAGCAGAAGGTCGGGGCAGGCAGCAAGGATCGTAGTCAGGGGCAACGGCAGAAGGTCTGGAAACACAGGCAAGGAACACACAAGGAACGCTTTCACTGGCACTAAGGCAACAAGATCCGGCAAGGGAGTGCAAGGGAAGTGAGGTAATATAGGGAAGTGCACAGGTGAAAACCCTAATTGGAACCACTGCGCCAATCAGCGGCGCAGTGGCCCTTTAAATCGCAGAGACCCGGCGCGCGCGCGCCCTAGGGAGCGGGGCCGCGCGCGCCGGGACAGAACAGACGGGGAGCGAGTCAGGTAGGGGAGCCGGGGTGCGCATCGCGAGCGGGCGCTACCCACATCGCGAATCGCATCCCGGCTGGCAGCAGGATCGCAGCGCCCCGGGTCAGAGGACGTGACCGGAGCGCTGCAGCGGAGGGAGTGAAGCGAGCGCTCCGGGGAGGAGCGGGGACCCGGAGCGCTCGGCGTAACAGTACCCCCCCCCTTGGGTCTCCCCCTCTTCTTGGAGCCTGAGAACCTGAGGAGCAGACTTTTGTCAAGGATGTTGTCCTCAGGTTCCCAGGATCTCTCTTCAGGACCACAACCCTCCCAGTCTACTAAAAAAAAATTTTTTCCTCTGACCTTTTTGGCAGCCAAAATTTCCTTGACCGAGAAGACGTCCGAGGAGCCGGAAACAGGAGTGGGAGGAACAGATTTGGGAGAAAAACGGTTGAGGATGAGTGGTTTGAGAAGAGAGACGTGAAAGGCATTAGGGATACGAAGAGAAGGAGGAAGAAGAAGTTTATAAGAGACAGGATTAATTTGACACAAAATTTTGAAAGGACCAAGATAGCGTGGTCCCAACTTGTAGCTAGGGACACGGAAGCGGACATATTTAGCGGAGAGCCATACCTTGTCTCCAGGGGAAAAAACGGGGGGAGCTCTTCTTTTCTTATCCGCGAACCTCTTCATGCGTGAAGAAGCCTGTAAGAGAGAATTTTGGGTCTCTCTCCATATAATGGAAAGGTCACGAGAAATTTCATCCACAGCGGGCAGACCAGAGGGCAAGGGGGTAGGGAGGGGGGGAAGAGGGTGACGGCCGTACACCACGAAAAATGGGGATTTGGAGGAAGATTCAGAGACCCTGAAGTTATACGAGAATTCGGCCCATGGAAGGAGATCTGCCCAGTCATCCTGGCGGGAGGAAACAAAATGTCGCAAATAATCACCCAGGATCTGGTTAATTCTTTCTACTTGTCCATTGGACTGGGGATGATATGCAGAGGAAAAATTTAATTTAATCTTGAGTTGTTTACAGAGAGCTCTCCAGAATTTAGACACGAATTGGACCCCTCTATCCGAGACAATCTGCGTAGGCAACCCGTGAAGACGAAAAATGTGTACAAAAAATTGTTTAGCCAACTCAGGCGCAGAAGGAAGACCAGGAAGAGGGATGAAATGTGCCATTTTGGAGAATCGATCAACGACCACCCAAATAACGGTGTTGCCACGGGAAGGGGGTAAATCAGTAATAAAATCCATACCAATCAGAGACCAAGGCTGTTCGGGGACAGGCAGAGGATGAAGAAAACCAGCGGGCTTCTGGCGAGGAGTCTTATCCCGGGCACAGATAGTGCAGGCTCGCACAAAGTCCCCAACATCCGTCTCCAGAGTCGGCCACCAATAGAAGCGGGAGATGAGTTGCACAGATTTCTTGATGCCCGCATGACCTGCGAGATGGGAGGAGTGACCCCATTTGAGGATTCCGAGGCGTTGGCGTGGAGAAACAAAGGTCTTTCCTGGAGGAGTCTGCCTGATGGAGGCAGGAGAAGTGGAGATCAGGCAGTCAGGTGGAATGATGTGTTGCGGAGGGAGATCAACTTCTGAGGCATCCGAGGAACGAGAGAGAGCATCGGCCCTAATGTTCTTATCGGCAGGACGAAAGTGAATCTCAAAATTAAATCGGGCAAAGAACAGAGACCACCGGGCCTGGCGAGGATTCAGCCGTTGGGCCGACTGGAGGTAGGAGAGGTTCTTGTGGTCGGTGTAGATAATAACAGGAAATCTTGATCCCTCCAGCAGATGCCTCCATTCCTCAAGTGCTAATTTAATGGCTAGAAGCTCTCGATCCCCGATGGAGTAGTTCCTCTCCGCTGGAGAGAAGGTCCTAGAGAAAAAACCACAAGTGACAGCATGCCCGGAAGAATTTTTTTGTAGAAGAACAGCTCCAGCTCCTACTGAGGAGGCATCAACCTCCAATAGGAAGGGTTTGGAAGGGTCAGGTCTGGAGAGCACGGGAGCCGAAGAAAAGGCAGACTTGAGTCGTTTAAAGGAGTCTTCTGCTTGAGGAGGCCAGGACTTGGGATCAGCATTTTTTTTGGTTAAAGCCACGATAGGAGCCACAATGGTAGAAAAATGTGGAATAAATTGCCTGTAATAATTGGCGAACCCCAAAAAGCGTTGGATAGCACGGAGTCCGGAGGGGCGTGGCCAATCTAAGACGGCAGAGAGTTTGTCTGGATCCATCTGTAGTCCCTGGCCAGAGACCAAATATCCTAGAAAAGGAAGAGATTGGCATTCAAACAGACATTTCTCAATTTTGGCATAGAGTTGGTTGTCACGAAGTCTCTGAAGAACCATACGGACATGCTGGCGGTGTTCTTCTAGATTGGCAGAAAAAATTAGGATATCGTCCAGATATACCACAACACAGGAGTATAACAGATCACGAAAAATTTCATTGACAAAGTCTTGGAAGACGGCAGGGGCATTGCACAGTCCAAAGGGCATGACCAGATACTCAAAGTGTCCATCTCTGGTGTTAAATGCCGTTTTCCACTCGTCCCCCTCTCTGATGCGGATGAGGTTATAGGCGCCTCTTAAGTCCAATTTAGTGAAGATGTGGGCACCTTGGAGGCGATCAAAGAGTTCAGAGATGAGGGGTAAGGGGTAGCGGTTCTTAACCGTGATTTTATTAAGACCGCGGTAGTCAATGCAAGGACGTAGGGAGCCATCTTTTTTGGACACAAAGAAAAATCCGGCTCCGGCAGGAGAGGAGGATTTACGGATAAAGCCCTTTTTTAGATTCTCCTGGACGTATTCGGACATGGCAAGAGTCTCTGGGGCAGAGAGAGGATAAATTCTGCCCCGGGGTGGAGTAGTACCCGGGAGGAGGTCGATAGGGCAATCATAAGGCCTGTGAGGAGGTAGAGTCTCAGCTTGTTTTTTGCAGAAAACATCCGCGAAGTCCATATAGGCCTTAGGGAGACCGGTTACTGGAGGAACCACAGAGTTACGGCAAGGGTTACTGGGAACCGGTTTTAGACAGTTCTTGGAACAAGAGGACCCCCAACTCTTGATCTCCCCAGTGGACCAATCCAGGGTTGGGGAATGAAGTTGAAGCCAGGGAAGTCCAAGGAGAATCTCCGAGGTGCAATTGGGGAGGACCAAAAGTTCAATCCTCTCATGATGAGATCCGATGCTCATAAGAAGGGGCTCCGTGCGGAAACGTATGGTACAGTCCAATCTTTCATTATTTACACAATTGATGTAGAGGGGTCTGGCGAGACTGGTCACTGGGATGTTGAACCTGTTGACGAGAGAGGCCAAAATAAAATTTCCTGCAGATCCAGAGTCCAAGAAGGCCACTGTAGAGAAGGAGAAGGCAGAGGCAGACATCCGCACAGGCACAGTAAGACGTGGAGAAGCAGAGTAGACATCAAGGACTGTCTCACCTTTGTGCGGAGTCAGCGTACGTCTTTCCAGGCGGGGAGGACGGATAGGACAATCCCTCAGGAAGTGTTCGGTACTAGCACAGTACAGGCAGAGGTTCTCCATACGGCGTCGTGTCCTCTCTTGAGGTGTCAGGCGAGACCGGTCGACCTGCATAGCCTCCACGGCGGGAGGCACAGGAACAGATTGCAGGGGACCAGAGGAGAGAGGAGCCGAGGAGACGAAACGCCTCGTGCGAACAGAGTCCATATCTTGGCGGAGTTCCTGACGCCTTTCAGAAAAACGCATGTCAATGCGAGTGGCTAGGTGAATAAGTTCATGTAGATTAGCAGGAATTTCTCGTGCGGCCAGAACATCTTTAATGTTGCTGGATAGGCCTTTTTTGAAGGTCGCGCAGAGGGCCTCATTATTCCAGGACAATTCTGAAGCAAGTGTACGGAATTGTACGGCATACTCGCCAACGGAAGAATTACCCTGGACCAGGTTCAACAGGGCAGTCTCAGCAGAAGAGGCTCGGGCAGGTTCCTCAAAGACACTTCGGATTTCCGAGAAGAAGGAGTGTACAGAGGCAGTGACGGGGTCATTGTGGTCCCAGAGCGGTGTGGCCCATGACAGGGCTTTTCCGGACAGAAGACTGACTACGAAAGCCACCTTAGACCTTTCAGTGGGAAACAGGTCCGACATCATCTCCAGATGCAGGGAACATTGGGAAAGAAAGCCACGGCAAAACTTAGAGTCCCCATCCAATTTATCCGGCAAGGATAAGCGTATCCCAGGAGCGGCCACTCGCTGCGGAGGAGGTGCAGGAGCTGGCGGAGGAGATGACTGCTGAAGCTGTGGTAGCAACTGTTGTAGCATAACGGTCAGTTGAGACAGCTGTTGGCCTTGTTGCGCTATCTGTTGTGACTGCTGGGCGACCACCGTGGTGAGGTCAGCGACAACTGGCAGAGGAACTTCAGCGGGATCCATGGCCGGATCTACTGTCACGATGCCGGCTGGCAGGTAGTGGACCCTCTGTGCCAGAGAGGGATTGGCGTGGACCGTGCTAGTGGACCGGTTCTAAGCCACTACTGGTTTTCACCAGAGCCCGCCGCAAAGCGGGATGGTCTTGCTGCGGCGGTAGTGACCAGGTCGTATCCACTAGCAACGGCTCACCTCTCTGGCTGCTGAAGATAGGCGCGGTACAAGGGAGTAGGCAGAAGCAAGGTCGGACGTAGCAGAAGGTCGGGGCAGGCAGCAAGGATCGTAGTCAGGGGCAACGGCAGAAGGTCTGGAAACACAGGCAAGGAACACACAAGGAACGCTTTCACTGGCACTAAGGCAACAAGATCCGGCAAGGGAGTGCAAGGGAAGTGAGGTAATATAGGGAAGTGCACAGGTGAAAACCCTAATTGGAACCACTGCGCCAATCAGCGGCGCAGTGGCCCTTTAAATCGCAGAGACCCGGCGCGCGCGCGCCCTAGGGAGCGGGGCCGCGCGCGCCGGGACAGAACAGACGGGGAGCGAGTCAGGTAGGGGAGCCGGGGTGCGCATCGCGAGCGGGCGCTACCCACATCGCGAATCGCATCCCGGCTGGCAGCAGGATCGCAGCGCCCCGGGTCAGAGGACGTGACCGGAGCGCTGCAGCGGAGGGAGTGAAGCGAGCGCTCCGGGGAGGAGCGGGGACCCGGAGCGCTCGGCGTAACATATGCCAAGTCAGAATCACTCCCAGAAGAGAGAATTACCCATCTGTAGACATTCAAGGCAAAAGTTGGAATCACATAAAATTGTAGTATGTTAACCGAGACTAAGGGTGTTATTACATGGGCATTACTGCCCAATACGAGTGCAGATCAAATAGATTGGAGCTTTCTTGACAAGTATTTTACACGGTTTGGTTTTCAACAGGCAAAGGTGCCCAAATGACTGCTGGATCATTCATGCTGCCCTATAAGTTCTATATTTGTCTATTACACAGGGTGATGTGCAGCCAACAAACACGTTTTTTTGACAGGTCAAAGTACAAGTTCAATGAAATCCCGCCTGATGAAAAAAACAGACGGTTTTGAAACGCGTCGCGTGTGCACATAACCTTAATAAACCAATGAAAATATTCTGGATTTACCTTCTGATTTCGACAGCGCGATTACCAGCTTCCACTTCCTGTCTTTCTGCTGATCTATTGTCTTCACGCTGATTAGACGTCGTGGGAAGCCGCTGCAGTCGACTGCCTTCTATGCCGTTTTCGAGCATTATACCGCCTAAGTACAACCCCGCCAGGAGAGCAAGTTTGTAACTAGTCCTTCGCCTTGGTGACATCACTGATTGCACACAGGGAGCGCTCCGTGTTTGTCTTGTTTTTTGCATGTGATCAGCTGAGAAATGGAATTTTACCTTTTGGTCAGCTGATAACTGGGCAGATTGGCTGATAATAACCTGTATAATAGGGCCCTAAGTGACACTGAACAGACAAACCTCAGTCCAGCTCCTTTTTACTTGTTAACATATGACAACATATGTAGACATATTTGCTTGCTTTTCTCTGATGATGTTGCATAGGTTGTCATTCTTGGGTTGCTATTTCTTCCCTTTCACTTCGTCCTTATGAATTTGGATAATATAGGCAGTAGTGTAGTGAAAATTTTTAAATATTATGTTTCAATAGTTAAAGGGGTACTTCGCTCGTAGACATCTTATCCCCTTTCCAAAGGATAGGGGATAAGATGTCAGATCGCCGGGGTCCCGCTGCTGGGGACCCCAGGGATCGCTGCTGCAGCACCCCGCTATCATTACTGCGCAGAGCGAGATCGCTCTGCACGTAATGACGGGCAATACAGGGGCCGGAGCATCATTAAGTCACGGCTCTGCCCCTCGTGACGTCACGGCCCGCCCTGTCAATACAAGTCAATGGGAGGGGGCGTGGAGGTCGTCACGCCCCCTGCCATAGACTTGCATTAAGGGGACGGGCCGTGATGTCATGAGGGGCGGAGCCATGACGTCACACTGCTCCGTCCCCTGTATCGCCCGTCATTACGCACAGAGCGAACTCGCTCTGTGCTGTAATGATAGCGGGGGTGCCGCAGCGGCGATCCCCGGGGTCCCCAGCAGCGGGACCGCGGCGATCTAACATCTTATCCCCTATCCTTTGGATAGGGGATAAGATGCCAGGGGCGGAGTACCCCTTTAAATAAATGATTTATTGCATATGTACACTTTGAGGGAGATTTATCAAATCCAGTCCAGAGGAAAAGTTGCTGAGTTGCCCATAGCAACCAATCAGATCGCTTCTTTCATTTTTGAAAAGGCCTGTGAAAAATGAAAGAAGTGATCTGATTGGTTGTTATGGGCAACTCAGCAACTTTTTCTCGGCACAGGTTTTGATAAATCTCCCCCTATATACCAAAAATGTCTGAATAGTAGAGTCAGACTCTCAACACTTCCAATACACTTCATTAGAGAGGCGGCTATGTCTGCTGTCCTTTCTACTGAAGTCTACAAGAAGAGTCAAGCACTGCTCATAAATGTACAATAATCGTGTAATATGGCATCATGCAGTATACCATACGGTACCACACAGAGTGCCTTCGGCTCCATAGCACAGAGCTTCAGGGACCCTATGTGCCTCCACACAGCCACCTAAAGAGAAAACCAATAGGGATCTCGGCTGCAGCCCCCACCTCAACCCACCTCACCGTTGAGGTGGGTGCTGCAGCCGAGATCGCGGGTGTCCCGCTGCTGGGGACCCCCGGGATCTTGGCTGCAGCACCCACCTCAACGGCTTCCGGCAACGCGTTGCCGGAAGCCGTTGAGGTGGGTGCTGCAGCCGAGATCCTGGGGGGTCCCAACAGCGGGACCCCCGCGATCTGACATCTTATCCCCTATCCTTTAGATAGGGGATAAGATAACTAGGGGCGGAGTACCCCTTTAAATAATTCCACCTCGGTCTCCTCTGCGGCATTTCAGAAGAAAACAAAATGTCTAAAGTGTGTAACAAAACTATTTTCATAGACATAAAGAAGAGAAAATGTGAACATAAAAATAGTACTATATGAAATGTATAATTTTGTTACAAAGAAGTGTGAACGCACAATGGCATTATTTAGGCTTGGCTTCGGAAAGTGTTCCAGGATTAAGCGATACAGGGGTGACACAGTCCACAAACAGCAGGGCTAGACAACGTCTTTTGTGTGCAGTAAGAGTACAAATAAACAGCCTATCATTTCAGGTAATAATGTATCATTATGACAAATCCAGAAATTCAGACTTCTGCAGAGAAGCACTAGCTGCTTGAACTGATGGCTTATTTACTGCTGTCATCTACATAAAGAGAAATTTTGACATACTGCTAAATGATAACACATTCAGATAAGTCAAGCTGTCATATCATTTAATGGATGCTGGAGAAGTTACATAGCTGATATGTAAAATGTATTCAATTCGCAGCTTTGCAAGGTTATGATATTTTAATCATACTCCAAGCTTCATCTGAGTTGCAGACATTGGATATAAGAAGCAGGCGTCAGTATTCCTAAAAGAAACATCCAAAAATGTCAATGCAAGGAAAACTGGATCCCAATCTCACTTCAATGGATGTCCAAAATCCATTAGGAATGTAGTGTGATGAAGGATGGCCCAGTCTCCAACATTATATCAGCTCCACCAATAGATACTGGAATATATACAGTGACACCCCCGACCTACGATGGCCCCGACATACGATCATTTCAACATACGATGGCCTCTCAGAGGCAATCACATGTTGAAGGCAGCATCAACATTCGATGCTTTTGTATGTCGGGGCCATCGCATAAACGGCTATCCGGCAGCGCACACTGCTTCAGCTGCCATTGGATAGCCGTTTACGGTCCTCGGGGCTTACCTGTCCTCGGGGCTCTGGCGCGTCCTCTTCGGGATCCCCTGCATCGTCGGCGCTCTCCATCGTTGTCATCACGCTGCTGCGCACGCCGTCCCGTCATCCAATAGGAGCGGCGTGCATAGCGACGTGATGGTGGTGACGGAGAACGAGGATGCCGGGGAAGCAGAGGCCTTGCCGGAGCGGTGGGGACACCCCGGGGACGCGGCGTCAGCGATGGAAGGTGACATCCAGGGCAGCGGTGATGGTCCGGAGCGGCGGGGACACATGAGTATAACCTCCAATACCAGTGGTCTTCAACCAGCGGACCTCCAGATGTTGCAAAACTACAACTCCCAGCATGCCCGGACAGCCGTTGGCTGTCCGGGCATGCTGGGTGTTGTAGTTTTGCAACATCGCGAGGTCCGCAGGTTGTAGACCACTGTCCTATACTTTACATTGCACAGATCCCTCAACATACGATGGTTTCAACAAATGATGGTCCATTTGGAACGGATTACCATCGTATGTTGAGGGACCACTGTACACCATTGCTAATGAAAGGGATCCCAATACACTAGACGCCGTAGAACCACTTCCAAAATGTCAACCCACCATAAAAATACTCATTCTATGTCAAACTGGATATGGGAAGTAGACAAAATCTTGTGAACCTTTTCTTTTATATCAGGAAATTGAATTTACAACAATTCCCAGTTATATTTTATTAGCCTAATTGCTATTAAGCTAATATAGATAAATGTCACAGGAAAAATCTAATACTCAGTGGCACAGTGGCGGAATATAAGTAGCATTTATGCCTGCGCATTCTGTCAATAGAGAGAAGAGAACATGGTGTGGTGTTACCATCCATACCATTCACCTTTTCTCCCCTCCCTTCCCAATCCCTATATGAAAGGGTAATGAGAAAGCAATCCCCATGATAAAAGAGAACCTTACCGTTTTAACATTCCAGGATTCCTTTTTGATATTTTAACAGGATATTTTCATTTAAGATACCATGTATGGAAAGATATGATAAAATATTGCTTTTCCATTCAAAAGATTATATTGTATTTATAACTTAGCTCTAATATTCATTAACACAGTGCTCCCAACCTATTTATCGCCACGGACCGGTAAACGTTTGATAATTTTTCCGTGGCCCACTTATAGACAGCAGGCCCCCCTTATATAGACAGCAGCCCCCCCCCCCCCTTATATAGACAGCAGGCCCCCCTTATACAGACAGCAGCCCCCCACTTAGACAGCAGCCCCGCCCACTTATGTAGACAGCAGCCCCCCCCACTTATATAGACAGCAGCCCCCCCCCCCCACTTATATAGACAGCAGCCCCTCCACTTATATAGACAGCAGCCCCCCCTTATATAGACAGCAGCCCCCCCTTCCTTATATAGACAGCAGGCCCCCCTTATATAGACAGCAGCCCCCCCTTCCTTATATAGACAGCAGCCCGCCCCCCCTTATATAGACAGCAGGCCCCCCTTATACAGACAGCAGCCCCCACTTAGACAGCAGCCACCCCACTTATATAGACAGCAGGCCACCCCACTTATATAGACAGCAGGCCCCCCTTCCTTATATAGACAGCATCCCCCCCTTATATAGACAGCAGGCCCCCCTTATACAGACAGCAGCCCCCCACTTAGACAGCAGCCACCCCACTTATATAGACAGCAGGCCACCCCACTTATATAGACAGCAGGCCCCCCTTCCTTATATAGAAAGCAGGCCCCCCTAATATAGACAGCAGGCCCCCCTTATATAGACAGCAGCCCCCCCCCCCCACTTATATAGACAGCAGGCCCCCCTTATATAGACAGCAGCCCCCCACTTATATAGACAGCAGGGCCCCCCTTATAGACAGCACTAACTCTGCTGCTAGATCAGTGGTCTCCAAACTGTGGACCCCCAGCTGTTGCAAAACTACAACTCCCAGCATGCTGGGAGTTGTAGTTTTGCAGCATCTGGAGGTCCACAGTTTATAGACAGCAGCCCCCCCCCCCCCCCTCCTCTTGTAGACAGCTCACCACCTGCGGTTGTCCTCGGGTGCTGCCGCTCCACTGCCCCGTTCTCCTGTCCTCATCATGGCATCCTATGGAGGAGCATGTGACATACACGTCACTCTGCTTCCTCCGCAGCATTACGCTGGGCGCAGGGGAGGAGGAGTGACGTGTGTGTCACATGCTCCTCCATAGGACGCAATAATGCGATCGGGAGAACAGGACAGCAGCACCTGCTCCCTGATTGGCCAGGAGTAGGATCAGTGTAACAATAGCGAATTTTCATTCGCTATTATCACACAATGGGCGGGCTCGGGAGGGCGCAATGCTCTGCGCCTCGGCCGCCACAGTGAAATTATTTAAAGTTCCTCGGGCGGCCTGGTACCGTTTGATCCACGCATCGGTACTGGTCCGCGGCCCGGGGGTTGGGTAACACTGAATCAACAGATACCTGCTTTATACGATGGAGAGTTACAGGCTATATTATAGTTTAGAACTGGAGTCACAATCCTCCTGGTTGCTACTAACAGTCAGCATAGTACTGACAGAGTTTGGCATAACAGCTTTGCTCCTATAATGCAATGCAATTCTGGGAACGCTCACTCTCCCTACATCAGATTACTGTGCAGTGATATAAAGCCCACACCTCACAGAATGCAGAGCAGTAGATGACGCCCTGTACAGACAGCGAGTCCGCACGCACATACTGGAAGATATTGCAGAATTGTAAGCACAGCTCCAGGGGACAATGGGTTCTTACAATGTTACTTAAAATCAGTCCAAGACTAGTAATTCAGCAATATATTTAGATTTTCTCCCCATATAGACTGCTGAACTAGTACAGGAAACATCCTTCTTCAATATTACTAGAAACACTCATCATCAACCTTCTGCCGTCAAGATGTGGCCATATCCCACCAGCAGAAGATACAAAAGGAGTTATCCGAGGAGCAGGCAAAGCATTACCTTTCCTTCCTACCCGGGGCTCAACTTTCACCTCAGTCTCATCTCAGAAGTATAACATGTGATGACTTTAATAAGATCCCCCCCCCCCACCACCACCACCATCTCAGAAGTTATACCTCCAAGACGAAATTGAGGTCGAAATGGAGCACCAGGAAGGGAGACAACCACTTTCCGAATGCAGCTGTGCCAGAGATTGTCCAATAATCGCTGAGTCTGCTCCCATCACCCCCTAGAAAACTGAAGATTTTCCCGATTATGCAGAAAATGTAGTATAATATGGAGTTTAATTATGGATATATAGATTTCTTAGATGGGCACTGTCAGATACAAAAAAAATTATATGTTGTACATCTTGGCAAAATATTAAGCTTTCTAATATACTTCATAAGAATTTTTTTATTTTCTTTTTATGGAAATCATTGCTTATAAAATCATGGCTTTGTCCAAGCTGAAGCACAGGCATGGACAAAGTCCAGTAAATGAGGGTGGGCTAGGACTCCTCTGTGCTCTCTCCTGTCTGATAGCACTCCTCTGTGCTCTCTCCTGTCTGATAGCACTCCTCTGTGCTCTCTCCTATCTGACAGCACTCCTCTGTGCTCTCTCCTGTCTGATAGCACTCCTCTGTGCTCTCTCCTGTCTGATAGCACTCCTCTGTGCTCTCTCTTGTCTGATAGCACTCCTCTGTGCTCTCTCCTATCTGACAGCACTCCTCTGTGCTCTCTCCTGTCTGATAGCACTCCTCTGTGCTCTCTCCTGTCTGATAGCACTCCTCTGTGCTCTCTCCTGTATGATAGCACTCCTCTGTGCTCTCTCCTGTCCGATAGCACTCCTCTGTGCTCTCTCCTGTCCGATAGTACTCCTCTGTGCTCTCTCCTGTCTGATAGCACTCCTCTGTGCTCTCTCCTGTCTGATAGGACTCCTCTGTGCTCTCTCCTGTCTGATAGCACTCATTTGTGCTCTCTCCTGTGTGATAGCTCTCCTCTGTGCTCTCTTCTGTCTGATAGCACTCCTCTGTGATCTCTCCTGTCTAATAGCATTCCTCTGTGCTCTCTCCCATCTGATAGCACTCCTCTGTGCTCTCTCCTGTCTGATAGCACTCCTCTGTGCTCTCTCCTGTCTGATAGCACTCCTCTGTGCTCTCTCCTGTCTGATAGCACTCCTCTGTGCTCTCTCCTGTATGATAGCACTCCTCTGTGCTCTCTCCTGTCTGATAGCACTCCTCTGTGCTCTCTCCTGTCTGATAGTACTACTCTGTGCTCTATCCTGTCCCATCAGACACAGATGAGTGCTAGCCCACCCTCACTTACTAGACTTCAGTTTGGACAAAGCCATGATTTATAAGCCATGATTTTTCATTAGGGGCAGAGGTGCCTTAGGCACCAGGGCCCTGGTGCTACTGCTATCTCTCCACCCCCCTCTAGTTAAGCCCCTGAGGGACCCTGATCTTTGACATCCATATAATGGTTCACGTGGACTGGGATTGTGTCACGATGCCGGCTGGCAGGTAGTGGACCCTCTGTGCCAGAGAGGGATTGGCGTGGACCGTGCTAGTGGACCGGTTCTAAGCCACTACTGGTTTTCACCAGAGCCCGCCGCAAAGCGGGATGGTCTTGCTGCGGCGGTAGTGACCAGGTCGTATCCACTAGCAACGGCTCACCTCTCTGGCTGCTGAAGATAGGCGCGGTACAAGGGAGTAGGCAGAAGCAAGGTCGGACGTAGCAGAAGGTCGGGGCAGGCAGCAAGGATCGTAGTCAGGGGCAACGGCAGAAGGTCTGGAAACACAGGCAAGGAACACACAAGGAACGCTTTCACTGGCACTAAGGCAACAAGATCCGGCAAGGGAGTGCAAGGGAAGTGAGGTAATATAGGGAAGTGCACAGGTGAAAACCCTAATAGGAACCACTGCGCCAATCAGCGGCGCAGTGGCCCTTTAAATCGCAGAGACCCGGCGCGCGCGCGCCCTAGGGAGCGGGGCCGCGCGCGCCGGGACAGAACAGACGGGGAGCGAGTCAGGTAGGGGAGCCGGGGTGCGCATCGCGAGCGGGCGCTACCCGCATCGCGAATCGCATCCCGGCTGGCAGCAGGATCGCAGCGCCCCGGGTCAGAGGACGTGACCGGAGCGCTGCAGCGGAGGGAGTGAAGCGAGCGCTCCGGGGAGGAGCGGGGACCCGGAGCGCTCGGCGTAACAGTACCCCCCCCCTTGGGTCTCCCCCTCTTCTTGGAGCCTGAGAACCTGAGGAGCAGACTCTTGTCAAGGATGTTGTCCTCAGGTTCCCAGGATCTCTCTTCAGGACCACAACCCTCCCAGTCTACTAAAAAAAAATTTTTCCCTCTGACCTTTTTGGCAGCCAAAATTTCCTTGACCGAGAAGACGTCCGAGGAGCCGGAAACAGGAGTGGGAGGAACAGATTTGGGAGAAAAACGGTTGAGGATGAGTGGTTTGAGAAGAGAGACGTGAAAGGCATTAGGGATACGAAGAGAAGGAGGAAGAAGAAGTTTATAAGAGACAGGATTAATTTGACACAAAATTTTGAAAGGACCAAGATAGCGTGGTCCCAACTTGTAGCTAGGGACACGGAAGCGGACATATTTAGCGGAGAGCCATACCTTGTCTCCAGGGGAAAAAACGGGGGGAGCTCTTCTTTTCTTATCCGCGAACCTCTTCATGCGTGAAGAAGCCTGTAAGAGAGAATTTTGGGTCTCTCTCCATATAATGGAAAGGTCACGAGAAATTTCATCCACAGCGGGCAGACCAGAGGGCAAGGGGGTAGGGAGGGGGGGAAGAGGGTGACGGCCGTACACCACGAAAAATGGGGATTTGGAGGAAGATTCAGAGACCCTGAAGTTATACGAGAATTCGGCCCATGGAAGGAGATCTGCCCAGTCATCCTGGCGGGAGGAAACAAAATGTCGCAAATAATCACCCAGGATCTGGTTAATTCTTTCTACTTGTCCATTGGACTGGGGATGATATGCAGAGGAAAAATTTAATTTAATCTTGAGTTGTTTACAGAGAGCCCTCCAGAATTTAGACACGAATTGGACCCCTCTATCCGAGACAATCTGCGTAGGCAACCCGTGAAGACGAAAAATGTGTACAAAAAATTGTTTAGCCAACTGAGGCGCAGAAGGAAGACCAGGAAGAGGGATGAAATGTGCCATTTTGGAGAATCGATCAACGACCACCCAAATAACGGTGTTGCCACGGGAAGGGGGTAAATCAGTAATAAAATCCATACCAATCAGAGACCAAGGCTGTTCGGGGACAGGCAGAGGATGAAGAAAACCAGCGGGCTTCTGGCGAGGAGTCTTATCCCGGGCACAGATAGTGCAGGCTCGCACAAAGTCCCCAACATCCGTCTCCAGAGTCGGCCACCAATAGAAGCGGGAGATGAGTTGCACAGATTTCTTGATGCCCGCATGACCTGCGAGATGGGAGGAGTGACCCCATTTGAGGATTCCGAGGCGTTGGCGTGGAGAAACAAAGGTCTTTCCTGGAGGAGTCTGCCTGATGGAGGCAGGAGAAGTGGAGATCAGGCAGTCAGGTGGAATGATGTGTTGCGGAGGGAGATCAACTTCTGAGGCATCCGAGGAACGAGAGAGAGCATCGGCCCTAATGTTCTTATCGGCAGGACGAAAGTGAATCTCAAAATTAAATCGGGCAAAGAACAGAGACCACCGGGCCTGGCGAGGATTCAGCCGTTGGGCCGACTGGAGGTAGGAGAGGTTCTTGTGGTCGGTGTAGATAATAACAGGAAATCTTGATCCCTCCAGCAGATGCCTCCATTCCTCAAGTGCTAATTTAATGGCTAGAAGCTCTCGATCCCCGATGGAGTAGTTCCTCTCCGCTGGAGAGAAGGTCCTAGAGAAAAAACCACAAGTGACAGCATGCCCGGAAGGATTTTTTTGTAGAAGAACAGCTCCAGCTCCTACTGAGGAGGCATCAACCTCCAATAGGAAGGGTTTGGAAGGGTCAGGTCTGGAGAGCACGGGAGCCGAAGAAAAGGCAGACTTGAGTCGTTTAAAGGAGTCTTCTGCTTGAGGAGGCCAGGACTTGGGATCAGCATTTTTTTTGGTTAAAGCCACGATAGGAGCCACAATGGTAGAAAAATGTGGAATAAATTGCCTGTAATAATTGGCGAACCCCAAAAAGCGTTGGATAGCACGGAGTCCGGAGGGGCGTGGCCAATTTAAGACGGCAGAGAGTTTGTCTGGATCCATCTGTAGTCCCTGGCCAGAGACCAAATATCCTAGAAAAGGAAGAGATTGGCATTCAAACAGACATTTCTCAATTTTGGCATAGAGTTGGTTGTCACGAAGTCTCTGAAGAACCATACGGACATGCTGGCGGTGTTCTTCTAGATTGGCAGAAAAAATTAGGATATCGTCCAGATATACCACAACACAGGAGTATAACAGATCACGAAAAATTTCATTGACAAAGTCTTGGAAGACGGCAGGGGCATTGCACAGTCCAAAGGGCATGACCAGATACTCAAAGTGTCCATCTCTGGTGTTAAATGCCGTTTTCCACTCGTCCCCCTCTCTGATGCGGATGAGGTTATAGGCGCCTCTTAAGTCCAATTTAGTGAAGATGTGGGCACCTTGGAGGCGATCAAAGAGTTCAGAGATGAGGGGTAAGGGGTAGCGGTTCTTAACCGTGATTTTATTAAGACCGCGGTAGTCAATGCAAGGACGTAGGGAGCCATCTTTTTTGGACACAAAGAAAAATCCGGCTCCGGCAGGAGAGGAGGATTTACGGATAAAGCCCTTTTTTAGATTCTCCTGGACGTATTCGGACATGGCAAGAGTCTCTGGGGCAGAGAGAGGATAAATTCTGCCCCGGGGTGGAGTAGTACCCGGGAGGAGGTCGATAGGGCAATCATAAGGCCTGTGAGGAGGTAGAGTCTCAGCTTGTTTTTTGCAGAAAACATCCGCGAAGTCCATATAGGCCTTAGGGAGACCGGTTACTGGAGGAACCACAGAGTTACGGCAAGGGTTACTGGGAACCGGTTTTAGACAGTTCTTGGAACAAGAGGACCCCCAACTCTTGATCTCCCCAGTGGACCAATCCAGGGTTGGGGAATGAAGTTGAAGCCAGGGAAGTCCAAGGAGAATCTCCGAGGTGCAATTGGGGAGGACCAAAAGTTCAATCCTCTCATGATGAGATCCGATGCTCATAAGAAGGGGCTCCGTGCGGAAACGTATGGTACAGTCCAATCTTTCATTATTTACACAATTGATGTAGAGGGGTCTGGCGAGACTGGTCACTGGGATGTTGAACCTGTTGACGAGAGAGGCCAAAATAAAATTTCCTGCAGATCCAGAGTCCAAGAAGGCCACTGTAGAGAAGGAGAAGGCAGAGGCAGACATCCGCACAGGCACAGTAAGACGTGGAGAAGCAGAGTAGACATCAAGGACTGTCTCACCTTTGTGCGGAGTCAGCGTACGTCTTTCCAGGCGGGGAGGACGGATAGGACAATCCCTCAGGAAGTGTTCGGTACTAGCACAGTACAGGCAGAGGTTCTCCATACGGCGTCGTGTCCTCTCTTGAGGTGTCAGGCGAGACCGGTCGACCTGCATAGCCTCCACGGCGGGAGGCACAGGAACAGATTGCAGGGGACCAGAGGAGAGAGGAGCCGAGGAGACGAAACGCCTCGTGCGAACAGAGTCCATATCTTGGCGGAGTTCCTGACGCCTTTCAGAAAAACGCATGTCAATGCGAGTGGCTAGGTGAATAAGTTCATGTAGATTAGCAGGAATTTCTCGTGCGGCCAGAACATCTTTAATGTTGCTGGATAGGCCTTTTTTGAAGGTCGCGCAGAGGGCCTCATTATTCCAGGACAATTCTGAAGCAAGTGTACGGAATTGTACGGCATACTCGCCAACGGAAGAATTACCCTGGACCAGGTTCAACAGGGCAGTCTCAGCAGAAGAGGCTCGGGCAGGTTCCTCAAAGACACTTCGGATTTCCGAGAAGAAGGAGTGTACAGAGGCAGTGACGGGGTCATTGCGGTCCCAGAGCGGTGTGGCCCATGACAGGGCTTTTCCGGACAGAAGACTGACTACGAAAGCCACCTTAGACCTTTCAGTGGGAAACAGGTCCGACATCATCTCCAGATGCAGGGAACATTGGGAAAGAAAGCCACGGCAAAACTTAGAGTCCCCATCAAATTTATCCGGCAAGGATAAGCGTATCCCAGGAGCGGCCACTCGCTGCGGAGGAGGTGCAGGAGCTGGCGGAGGAGATGACTGCTGAAGCTGTGGTAGCAACTGTTGTAGCATAACGGTCAGTTGAGACAGCTGTTGGCCTTGTTGCGCTATCTGTTGTGACTGCTGGGCGACCACCGTGGTGAGGTCAGCGACAACTGGCAGAGGAACTTCAGCGGGATCCATGGCCGGATCTACTGTCACGATGCCGGCTGGCAGGTAGTGGACCCTCTGTGCCAGAGAGGGATTGGCGTGGACCGTGCTAGTGGACCGGTTCTAAGCCACTACTGGTTTTCACCAGAGCCCGCCGCAAAGCGGGATGGTCTTGCTGCGGCGGTAGTGACCAGGTCGTATCCACTAGCAACGGCTCACCTCTCTGGCTGCTGAAGATAGGCGCGGTACAAGGGAGTAGGCAGAAGCAAGGTCGGACGTAGCAGAAGGTCGGGGCAGGCAGCAAGGATCGTAGTCAGGGGCAACGGCAGAAGGTCTGGAAACACAGGCAAGGAACACACAAGGAACGCTTTCACTGGCACTAAGGCAACAAGATCCGGCAAGGGAGTGCAAGGGAAGTGAGGTAATATAGGGAAGTGCACAGGTGAAAACCCTAATAGGAACCACTGCGCCAATCAGCGGCGCAGTGGCCCTTTAAATCGCAGAGACCCGGCGGGACAGAACAGACGGGGAGCGAGTCAGGTAGGGGAGCCGGGGTGCGCATCGCGAGCGGGCGCTACCCGCATCGCGAATCGCATCCCGGCTGGCAGCAGGATCGCAGCGCCCCGGGTCAGAGGACGTGACCGGAGCGCTGCAGCGGAGGGAGTGAAGCGAGCGCTCCGGGGAGGAGCGGGGACCCGGAGCGCTCGGCGTAACAGATTGTCCTCAAAATGCAAAGTTTTGAGACTGCTGTCTACAAACTGTTTCATAGCAAAAGTCAGTAGGTGTGTAAATGGGACTAGTTCTAAAACAGGAAAGTGTCAGACATGTTTATTTAACCCTTCTTTCAATTGTACATTGTAGCTTCATTCAGTTGTCATTGTGTCAATACTGTGCCGTTGTAGGGAAAATTCTAAATGTGTTCCTTACTTGATGTAGAGAAACTCAGCCATTTTGTGGCATGCTTAGTATGCCCAGTGAAGCATGAGAATAAGAGCTCCTCTTATTGTTATTGTGCAATAAACATGATAATCCAGATTCTGCAGGAATTAAGATAAATCATATTTTATGCTTTCTGTGCTGCTATCGCCCCATCAACAGATCATTCACTTGTTATTGCCAGTCACGCACAGACTGCACAAAATACACATTACTATTTTGCTAGCAAGACTAGATTTTTAATTTTAGCCTCACTGAAATGACTACCTAAAGTGAAAAAAAATCTAGTGTATTTTTCAAATGAATACTTTAAAGGATACCTGAAAAATGATGCCTATATGTGCTACTCACTAGGTCATGTAGATGCCTTCTTAATGTGTCTAGCTTCTGTATTTGACTCACAATACCTCTGTTCTGCTGCTCACTCATCCTGACATCTGCTGCTCAGCAAGGAGCATGTCCTAGGTAAGCACTGAGCCCACTCTCACTTACCATGCATTTACTTCCTCCCTTAGTCTGCTGTGCTGTGCTATATCTCCTCATACAATCACTACAGGCTGCTCTGTAACCCCCCATCCTCTCTGTTTCTGACAGGAGTCTGATAAAAAGGACAGGAGTGAGCACAAAAGAGTGCTAGGCCAAGCCTCACTTACTAGACTTTGTTCCAGCCTGTGCTTCTGTTGGGAAAAAGATGATGCTGCAGCCAGAAAAGACCATTTTATAGATTGGTATCGGCACTCATACGGGTCTATTTTTATAATCCACAAGAGATACACCAAGGAGATACATCAGTTGGAAAACTACAACTTCCAGCATGCCCAGAGAGCAAACAGCTTTCCGGGCATGCTGAGAGTTGTAGTTTTGCACCCTGAAGACACACTGGGTGGGAAACACTAGTTTATAAGAAATTGGAAGTCTAGAGATGAAGACTTGTTCACCATTGTGTTGCTTCCTTTCTGCTAGACTTCCATTGCTATGAACTATTCTATAGACAATATATAAAAAAAAATTCTAATACATTATATCATATTTGTCATATATCTTGTAAAGCAGTGGTCTTCAAACCGTGGCCCTCCAGGTGTTGCAAAACTACAATTCCCAGCATGCCCAGACAGCCGTTGGCTGTCCGGGCATGCTGGGAGTTGTAGTTTTGCAACATCTGGAGGGCCACAGTTTGAAGACCACTGTTGTAAAGGGTCAAGACACCAATATAAGCAGAGTATGTCTACATAGCCCTGTCAGACAATGATAATAAAAAGAAAGGAAATGTAGTTGTCGGCCCCAGTAATTATTACTAATTTATAATAATAGAACTTAATGGAAAACTGTCATAATTATTATAGAAAATGCTCTGTGCTTTAAAGGTAACCATGCCCATTAGAGAGAATGATTGAACAAACACAGCCATACCATACTGGCCATACATGATCAATGACTCCAAGTGAAACAATATTTCACTGAAGAATGTTCTTTCATGGAACAATTGTTCTGGTTACAGCCTACTGCACCATATAAACTTAAGTACAAGCTACTTTTCAATGAAAATGGCAAACACAGCTTACTTCTTTCCAGACAATGGCAGCCTGTGACCGGTCAGGTAAAACGATCATTCATTTTTAGAATTTAAACGGGTATTCTCATTTCACAAAGTTAGCGGATTGGTGGAGATCTGAGGTCTTGGAAAATTGTCCTTGAAGCGCACATTGCGTTACTGGACTTTATTCTTCATTTATTCTCTATACTGGACTTCATTTATTCTCTTTAAGGTCTTCCGAGCATTGCCGACCGCTGCACTTGTTTGTCATACAACAGGGGTGCACCGTGTTCATTACTGGATACAATTTACCTGCATTCTCGGAATCTGTGACTTTGTTAAACAAGAATACTCATTTAACCAAAACCAGTTTTGTTAAACAGCATCAGGTTAATCAACCTTAGACTAATGTGTATGGCCATTTTAAAGGGGTACTGCAGCCAGAATTAACTTATCCCCAATCCACAGGATAGGGGATAAGTAGCTGATCGCGGGGGTCTGACTGCTGGGGCTCCCCGTAATCTACTGAACAGGACCCTGTCCCATTCAGTCAGTAGCCCGTGTCATCTACTTCTCGATGGCATGCGCCCTATTTAATGGAGAGAGTTCTGTCTAGAGGTAGACGACACGTGCTTCTGACTGAGCGGGATGGGGTCCTGTTCAGGAGATCGTGGGGTGCCCCAGCAGTCAGACCCCCCCCCACGATCAGCTACTTATAGGTTAATATAAGTTAATTCTGACTGCAGTACCCCCTTAATGGAAAAACATTTATAAATCCCTAACTTCTTTGCTGCTTTAGCAGTACTTAAAGTGTTAGGCCATACAGCCCACTACCAGAATTTCCTTTGGAATTGTTTAATCTTGTACTAGGGCAATTTTCTGAAACCATATCACAATTCTTATCAATGGCATCATATTAACACATGTAACAAACTATTTAAGTCAGTTATTCAAAGAGCTGGATACTATGTTACCTATACACATGCAAAAGCTGTTGACCAAAACTATATTTATTCAGCTGACAGCTATCTCTCCTCCAGAACCCTCTAGGAACATGAGTACTTTGTGTACTAAATAGAAAGAGAAGGGGTAAGCTGCTGTCTGACTTCTCTGGTAGTGGCTTATCTCTCCAAGAACAAAAGCATTGAACAGATGAAATCCAACATGCCACATCCTTCTCTCCCACAAAGACAATCGTCTGGTCCCAACAAAATCAACGTGTTTGGTCAACTTTTTCTAGTGTGTATGGGGGCACAACCATTATGACATGCATGATTGATGACATGTCATACGGCATTGCAGACATTAAAAAACTTTATAAATAATATGTATGTATTAGTTGTAGTACAAATATCCAGATGTTTCTTTGCACAGTGTGGTTTACTCTACATCAATATTCTGGATACCCACCACTGAAGACCGATTTACACCACTCCCAACTCACTGGTAGCTATTCTATAGCAGACTCCACTTCCCCATGATAAACAACTCCGAATATAGTATAAATTCAGAAAAGAAAAACAGCTATACTTACTTTTGAAGCTGCCATTAAAGGACATCTGCAGCAATAACAAAATGTTTGATTGCGGGGGGGGGGGGGGGGGGGGGGGGGGCTTTGGTTCAACCACTGGGATCCCCCGCGATCTCCCAAGCGGGCCCTGGCATTGCCGCTCTGTGAGAGCGACTAATGCGCATAATGTCGACCTCAGTGAGGTCAACGGTACACCCTGTCCACGCCCCCTCCCCATACAGCTCTATGGTAGAGGTGGGGAGGCACGAACGCTGCATCCCCGCCTCTCCCATAGAACTACACGGAGGAGGCGTGCCGGCCGCGGAATTATGCTGCAGCCATCACGCCTCCTGCACGGGAGAGCTGTGGTACAGCCGTGGCCCCGTGAAGGAGATCGCAGGGGGGTGGGGTTCCCAGCATTCGGACCCCCAGCGATCAAACACTTATTCCCTATACTGTGGATAAAGATAAGCTGTTTTTGCTACAGATTTCCCTTATAGAGCTCAGATCAGGACCTTCACACTCCGGTCACTGACCAAGAACGGACACTGCTGTGAGGTCACACCCCCTCCTATAGACTTGCATTGAGGGGGCAGGGCGTGACGTCACAAGGGGGCAGAGTAGTGATGTCACAATACTCCGGCCCTGTGGTCGTGAGGCTTCAGACTTGGAGCCCACAGTGCTGCGAGGAGCACACACAGGTGGGTGCTGCATGAGAGATTGCGGGACCCCCGCAATCAGACATCTTATGCTTTGGATAGGGGATAAGATGTCTTAGGGCTGGAGTACCCTTTTAAAGAAACTTGCCTTTTTTTACATAAGGAAGTGCGACAAAGAAGCCATGGCTGTCTTCTGACCATGGGGCCTTGGGCAAATCTTTAATGTCCAAATGGTCATTTCACCAATGGTGCCAATAAACTTAAAGGGTACCTCTCATCAAAAAAACTTTTGATATATTATAGATTAATGTATGCAGAATAACTTTACAATTGCATGTTATTAAAAAATATGCTTCTTTCTATTTAATTTTCCACTTTGAAGAAATGACCACTAGGGGTCGCCCTAACAGTACTGACAGCAAGCATGTCAGACTCATGCTGGAGTCCTAAACACTACGAGCTGCCAGTCTGCTTTGTTCACAAAGGAGAACACTCAGAGCTGCCAGCCTGCTTTGTTCACAGCCTGTTTGGCTGTGAACAAAGCGGGCTGGCAGCTCTGAGTGTTTAGGACTCCAGCATGAGTCAGAAATGCTTGCTGACAGGACTGATCGGGAAAAATACAATAGAAAGAAGCATATTTTTCATTAACATGCTATTGGAAAGTTATTCAACATTCATTCATCTAAAATATATCAAAAGTTTATTTGATGAGAGGTACCCTTTAAGAGATAACCCTATTTGTAAACTATACGGTAATATTCATTCCCCTTCTCACACTCATGGCTGCCTGTACAATTAGAAGGCAGTATACTGGTGGAATAGCAGGGAAACAATGAAGGTATTCCTAGGTGTAGGTAAAGCTATGTGGAAGACATTTCTGGCCATGCCCATGTGGGCAGCACAGCGCTGGGCAATCTTTCCCTACATTGCTAATTTTTCAAGTCATTGGAAGTTTGCAGTAGAAATCCAACAACAATAAACATAAGCCGATCAAAAGAATCAAGTCAAATAATTAGACTAATTTTTTTTTACCAGATTTAGGGGTCTCAGGTTTGTTGGCTGTCTAATAGACTGTATAGAAGAAACCAAGTCATAAACATATATAGATCAGTCTGAAGTGGTGATGTGTGTCCTTTAGTGAGAGAAAGAAAAAAAATCTTCTAATAAACAACAAAACAATGGCGCATCAGCAGAATGATGTCCATTTCTACTCATGAACCTCAGCAGTTTTATACTGGGATATTAAAAAAGTCATTTTCCTAAAAGCTTCAATGCATTATTTCTGAATATAGAGGGCTGTGAGTGTGTTTTGTCCCTCTCCAAAGCATTTGTATGTTCTGATTTCCTAGAGGGATAAGCTTGTTTAATATCCATGTAAATGAGCAGCTAGACAGCAGTTTGAGATTAAACAATGCAGGTTATTATTCTGCGCTCCAGTATATGTGCAGAGCCACTGTTTAAGGATGGCTGTATACAATATGCATTAAACAAATATACACCAAAAGGTCAGCTGTCTTTATATACATTAGAACAAAAGGCTTATTGGTAATTTCACAGACCAATACCGCTACAGCTGCACGCAGAAATAGGTGACCCAAAGGCGACTGGAAGGGGTCATTTTAATCTAATAAAATGTATAGCTCCAGGAAGCTTAAAAACAAAGGCAGCCAATCACAGCGCTAAAAGCAAGAGGACTAAAGGTTAGAGCACTGAATATTAGTTGCTTAATGAAAATGTTGTTAAGTGACATTCAGGGATGAATGAATCCAAATACCAGGGCAAGCTGCAATCCTCCAGACCTGAATAACAATAGGAGGATCGCAGCCAGCCCCCTGCTCCTGCTTTCTCATATATCTGTTTGCCATGCTCTTGTCATTCCTTATGTTACACAACATCAATCAGAAAGAAAGAGTTGCTGCCCTGAGAATGCCCAGGTCTGATTTACAAACATTAGCAGGGAATACAGTTACCAGTTCCCATCACAGGGTAGGAAGACAATTAAAACAATGCACTCCCCTGCAAAAACAACAAGCCCTGTATATATATATTGGGATCCGCTCCGCTTCAGAAGCATTCCCTGGATGCAAAGATCATTTTATCTAAACTTAGTTACTGTAGCACATGGAAATAATAATATTATACCTTTAGAGATAAATATTTATAGAAACACACATGTATATAACAGACCAGACTAAATACATATGCACCCATAAGAGGGATAGATAGATGATTGATAGATAGATAGATATTTACATACATATGCGTAGTTGGATAAACCAATACCATAGATAGATGTATATACATATATACATCAACAAACATTAATGCATTGTTATGTACAGAATTGCTGTACGAAGTAATACAATAAAGACAAAATGCAACAAATCTATACAATTTTGGAAGAATGGGATCCTATTATAAGTACAGTGATCCCTCAACTTACAATGGCCTCAACATACAATGGTCTTTTCTGGACCATCGTAACTTGAAACCAGACTCAACATACAATGCTATGGAATCTGCGAAACATGTCAATAGCTGGAAGAATCGACCAATCTGAATGGAATCAGAATGTAGCAAAACTACAACTCCCAGCATGCCCGGACAGCCTTCGGCTGTCCGGGCATGCTGGGAGTTGTAGTTTTGCAACAGCTGGAGGCACCCTGGCTGGGAAACACTCGCATAGACAGTGATTTACAGCTCCCAGCAGATCTTTCTTACTTTTATATGTAAGGATTTGCTTTATCTATATTAGTTATCTACTTTTTCTTTAATTCTCACTCTTTCTTATTTTTGGATGACATTTTGGGGCTTCAGAACCAATTACCAGGTTTCTATAGAGTTCTGATCTCAACATACAATGGTTTCAACATACAATGGTCGTCCTGGAACCAATTAATATTGTAACTTGAGGGACCACTGTATATGTTTAGGTAATGAATAGAATGTGATAGTAAAGGCATACACAGAAATGACATTATCATAGACGAAGTCAAAGCAGCTTTTAAAGTGGGGTGTACTTCACCCCCCCCCCCCCCCCCCCCCACACACACACACACACACACACACACATTAACTGCAGCATTTTTTTGGCTCAACATCAGTAGACCAGCTCCCCAAGTAATAGGCAAGTCATGTACCCTTGAGTGAGAACCCTTTCAGCACCTTATATGAAGAAAGAAGGAGCAAAAGGATACAGTGTGAGACTACATGCCCAGGTCAATGCCCTAATCTCAGGACCTGGGCACACTAATCTCAGGACCTGGGCACACTAATCTCAGGATCTGGGCACACTAATCTCAGGACCTGGGCACACTAATCTCAGGATCTGGGCACACTAATCTCAGGACCTGGGCACACTAATCTCAGGACCTGGGCACACTAATCTCAGGACCTGGGCACACTAATCTCAGGATCTGGGCACACTAATCTCAGGATCTTGGCACACTAATCTCAGGACCTGGGCACACTAATCTCAGGACCTGGGAACACTAATCTCAGGACCTGGGCACACTAATCTCAGGATCTGGGCACACTAATCTCAGGACCTGGGCACACTAATCTAAGGATCTGGGCACACTAATCTAAGGATCTGGGCACACTAATTTCAGGACCTGGGCACACTAATCTCAGGACCTGGGCACACTAATCTCAGGACCTGGGCACACTAATCTCAGGATCTGGGCACACTAATCTCAGGACCTGGGCACACTAATCTCAGGACCTGGGCACACTAATCTCAGGATCTGGGCACACTAATCTCAGGACCTGGGCACACTAATCTCAGGATCTGGGCAAACTAATCTCAGGATCTGGGCACACTAATCTCAGGACCTGGGCACACTAATCTCAGGATCTGGGCACACTAATCTCAGGACCTGGGCACACTAATCTCAGGACCTGGGAACACTAATCTCAGGACCTGGGCACACTAATCTCAGGATCTGGGCACACTAATCTCAGGACCTGGGAACACTAATCTCAGGACCTGGGCACACTAATCTCAGGATCTGGGCACACTAATCTCAGGACCTGGGCACACTAATCTCAGGATCTGGGCAAACTAATCTCAGGATCTGGGCACACTAATCTCAGGATCTGGGCACACTAATCTCAGGATCTGGGCACACTAATCTCAGGATCTGGGCACACTAATCTCAGGATCTGGGCACATTAATCTCAGGACCTGGGCACACTAATCTCAGGATCTGGGCACACTAATCTCAGGACCTGGGCACACTAATCTCAAGACCTGGGCACACTAATCTCAGGACCTGGGCACACTAATCTCAGGATCTGGGAACACTAATCTCAGGATCTGGGCACACTAATCTCAGGATCTGGGCACACTAATCTCAGGACCTGGGCACACTAATCTCAGGACCTGGGCACACTAATCTCAGGATCTGGGCACACTAATCTCAGGATCTGGGCACACTAATCTCAGGATCTGGGCACACTAATCTCAGGATCTGGGCACACTAATCTCAGGATCTGGGCACACTAATCTCAGGATCTGGGCACACTAATCTCAGGACCTGGCCACACTAATCTCAGGACCTGGGCACACTAATCTCAGGACCTGGGCACACTAATCTCAGGACCTGGGAACACTAATCTCAGGACCTGGGCACACTAATCTCAGGATCTGGGCACACTAATCTCAGGACCTGGGAACACTAATCTCAGGACCTGGGCACACTAATCTCAGGATCTGGGCACACTAATCTCAGGACCTGGGCACACTAATCTCAGGATCTGGGCAAACTAATCTCAGGATCTGAGCACACTAATCTCAGGATCTGGGCACACTAATCTCAGGATCTGGGCACACTAATCTCAGGATCTGGGCACACTAATCTCAGGATCTGGGCACACTAATCTCAGGATCTGGGCACATTAATCTCAGGACCTGGGCACACTAATCTCAGGATCTGGGCACACTAATCTCAGGACCTGGGCACACTAATCTCAAGACCTGGGCACACTAATCTCAGGACCTGGGCACACTAATCTCAGGATCTGGGAACACTAATCTCAGGATCTGGGCACACTAATCTCAGGATCTGGGCACACTAATCTCAGGACCTGGGCACACTAATCTCAGGACCTGGGCACACTAATCTCAGGATCTGGGCACACTAATCTCAGGATCTGGGCACACTAATCTCAGGATCTGGGCACACTAATCTCAGGATCTGGGCACACTAATCTCAGGATCTGGGCACACTAATCTCAGGATCTGGGCACACTAATCTCAGGATCTGGGCACACTAATCTCAGGACCTGGGCACACTAATCTCAGGACCTGGGCACACTAATCTCAGGACCTGGGCACACTAATCTCAGGATCTGGGCGCACTAATCTCAGGACCTGGGCACACTAATCTCAGGACCTGGGCACACTAATCTCAGGACCTGGGCACACTAATCTCAGGACCTGGGCACACTAATCTCAGGATCTGGGAACACTAATCTCAGGATCTGGGCGCACAGAGTATAAAAGCAGTAAGAAGATCTGAGCTCTGAGCTTTGTATAGACAAACACAATACAGGGCGTCTGTCTGCACTAGGAAAAGTCCTGATAGAACCATTCAGCAGGTAACTTCAGAACCTTCCCCTATGCAGCAAGACAGCAGCAGATACTCAGAGAAAAGGTTCAAGTCCAAATCTGCCAAGAGAACAGCATGTAATGGGAAGACATGAGACACCAGTGGATACTGGCCATGGATATAGTGATGTACAGTGTGATAATGCCCATGATCAGATTACAGTTGTCTATATGTTTAATATGCCATGTGGTGTTATGATAGACATTCAGATTACATCCATAATAATCAATGGAAGAACATTTCTAAGAAATGTCCTAAGACTGTATAAGATGGTCATATGTAGATGATGCCAGGCACAATTATAAAGGGTCACTATTGCACCAGGTGTATGGGCAGTCTTGGGCACTCACAGTCTGTCTATACACAGTTCACCCCATATGACCACTCTTTAATGATGGGATCACTCATAGTTAGTAAGTCATCCAGCTGTGCATCCCTCTCTGACCTCTATGAAGAGCCTATAGTCCCTAAAATGCAGCGAGAAGTTATATCCAGGGTCCTGAACACCCCACTACTGATACGGGACACATAGAAAGAACATTGCATGCTGTATACATAGGTAACAATGATACCCTGTCACTAGTATAGCTGTCACACACATATATATGGATAGAAGTGCCCCCCCCCCCCCAGACAGGACAGCAATTCAATGCCAAGTGGTCCAGGAAACTTGTGTTTGTCCCCGGGCAGCTCAGCCTGACACACACAGCTCCATGGCTGCACACTGAGCTCTATGGCTGCTGATCAATGACTGAACTGAACAAAGGCAGAGAGAGGATCAATTCCTAATACACTATCAATCCAACACTTCCTCCCCTCCCCCCTCCCATCACCCAGAGCCCCGCTTCTCAGCACCCTGGCACTCCACTGGCCCGGTGCCAGCACCCCATTCACCCACCTGCAGCCGCCGCAGATCAAACCTCTTCCAATATTGAAACATTGATCCCACATTGGCAGCCATCTTGGGGGCTATTGAAGCGATATTGTCTGTGTGAGGATTCTTTTCTCTGCCACCTTGCTCAGGCTGCACTCCGTCTCCGCGCTGGACCAATGTCTCCTCTCTCCCTCTTCACTTAATCCCAGTGTGGAGAAGACATGCTGTGTAATCCCCAAAGTGCAGCTGCAGCTCCTGCACAAGTCTCCGGGTCACCCCGGGACTGAGCGGCGTGAACTTGATTTTTTTTTTTCTTCCGCAAAACTTATCGATAGTGACGTCACAAACGGATCAATAAACCCTGAGAGGGAGGGAGGGGGGGCTGTGCAATTCAATTAACATGTGTGGGTTATGTGATGCTGTGTGATAATAAATCGTCCCCTCCCTCCCTAGCTGTCTGCTGGTATAGACTGTATATACTGATATAGTGAGCAGGGCAGTCACACTGTGTGTGTGGGGGGGTACACTGGAGGGAGGGGCGAGCATGTGAGCGGAAGTGTCGACAAGGCAGCGGCTCTTCGCTCTGGATAACTAGACTCCTGTTTGCTGCTATGACCGGTGTCCGCATGGATGATTAGCCCGACCCAGCCTGACCTGAGTCTGTGCCCCGAGTGCCCCCAGCAAATGACTTCTTCTTCTTCTCTCCTACAAGCTCTGCCTGCTGGGACCCTCCCCCACATGCGCTTCTAAAATAGTGAGTGAAGAAGGTCTGTAGTCTCAGTACTAAATAAAAGCCTGCAGGGAAGGAGTCCAGCACACAGCTTTGCTCTGATACTCAGCTTTCCCAAGCACCCCAGCATCTAACTATCCCATTCCCATAGAGAGATATGGAACCATGACAACAAGGCAGCATGTTTTGGAGGCAAAGAAGCTACAAAGAACTACTACCTGATCCCCAGCAGGGACCATACACAGCTTTCCACAATGATCCCCTATCCAGAGTAAATGTAAAGGAAAGATTACATGACATTCCTGAAATGTGGAATGTTCTACTGTATGTATCAGATTCTGCAAACAGTGACTTACTAGGAATTGGTGTTTTTTAAATGGCCACTGTCACCAACTTTATTTTTTGATATGTTGTAGTAATTATGTACTACAACATATCAGTAATATATTTTCATTATTTATTTTTTCATTTTGAGAGTGAATTTTACGTTTGAAAACCGGCCACTAGGTGTCACCCTCCTAGTGGCCGGCTGCAGCCTGATGTGACGTCACGCCTGAAAAAGGACTGATTTTGGAGTGGCAATCAGTCCTTTTTCATTTAGGCTGCTCTCGCTCCCTGCCTGTCAATCAGACAGGCAGGAGCGAGCGCATTGGCTCCCCGGCCACTGGCTGGGAGGCCACTCCTCCCACACATCGCCGCCTCTGCCTCGTTGCCACTGCTGTCCGTGCACGCCCGCTGCCGGACTCTGCAGTAACTGCAAGTGTAATGAGGGAACGGGGTATGCGGGGTGGGGGGTGAGGTGGAGGAGGGAACAGGCTAGTGCCGTAGCGGGGGGGGGGGGGGCGAACGGGCTAGCAAAAAATAAATAAATAGGATGGTGGGAGCTACCCTTTAAGTGCTTTATAGCAAGAATAAATACTAGGTTTTACAAGAGCAAATTGGTGGCTGTATATAGTATTTTAGACTTTTATAGTCATTAGATTAAATTACTACATTAATGGTGAAAGTGGCGGCTTAGATACATTGAACTGTTACTTAGATTCTCGGCTGAAGGATCTTCAGAGACGTAATAATCCTACATCTTCCACTAACTAGGACACTATAGCCTAAGAACAATTAAGTGACTTTAATGTGACAGCTGAAAATTGTCAAAATATATTGACATCAATGAATATCAAATATATTGACATCAATGAATATCAAATATATTGACATCAATTAATATCAAATATATTGACATCAATGAATATCAAATATATTGACATCAATGAATATCAAATATATTGACATCAATGAATATCAAATATATTGACATCAATTAATATCAAATATATTGACATCAATGAATATCAAATATATTAACATCAATGAATATCAAATATATTGACATCAATGAATATCAAATATATTGACATCAATGAATATCAAATATATTGACATCAATGAATATCAAATACTGATATCCAAAATACCAATGACTTACAGGCTCTTATGGCTTAAAGGGAGAGAATCCAGAACATTAGAAACTACAGTGGTCTCTCAAGTTACAATATTAATTGGTTCCAGGACGATCATTGTATGTTGAAACCATTGTATGTAGAGACCATAACTCTATGGAAACCTCGTAATTGGTTCTGAAGCCCCAAAATGTCATCCAAAAAATAGGAAAAAGGGAGGATTAAAGATAAATAAGTAGATAACTAATACAGATAAAGCAAATCCTTACATATAAAAGTAAGAAAGATCTGCTGGGAGCTGTAAATCACTGATTATTACAATGTTTTCCAACCAAGGTGCCTCCAGCTGTTGCAAAACTACAACTCCCAGCATGCCTGGACAGCCAAAGGCTGTCCGGGCATGCTGGGAGTTGTTGTTTTGCAACAGCTGGCGGCAACCTTTTTAGGAAACATTGGTCTATGTAGAGGACAGGCGCTTCTTCAGGGTCCTGTAAAGAACATGCAATGTCCTAAAAAAAGGAAAATGGAGCCGCCCTCACCTGGTGTCCAAAGGAGCAGCTAACCCTGGTAGAGGTACAGAGTACAGAACATGTAATACTTCCCTGTACTGTAGGGGGCGCTACCAGACACCAGTCAGTGCATACGCTTTAGGAATACACAGGTTTTACCAGTGAAATATCCATTCTGATTGGTCGGTTCTTCCAGCCATTGACACGTTTCGCTGATTCCTTAGCATTGTATGTTGAGTCTGGTTTCAAGTTACGATGGTCCAGAAAAGACCATTGTATGTTGAAACTATTGTATGTTGAGGCCATTGTAAGTTGAGGGATCACTGTATAAGGACTGAGAATGATGTGTGGGATCAAATGGTTAGCAAGAATCTTAAGGCATTATATGAAGAAAAGGAGGGAAGGAATAGCATCTGCAGAACACAGATGTGGACTGAGTTAGGATGTTTGGACCAAAAATGTCAAAGGGACAAAAGAAACATTGGAGCAGAACAAAGCAAATACTGCAGAAATGTTAGATCTGAACAGTAGAGTGTGCTGTATATAGGATGCATTGGATTTCCAGAAGGGGCAGAGGTCATAATGTTCAATAATTTATGATTGAGTAGTTAAATATCTCTAGCTTTTTGAAAACTTTTTTTTTTTTTTTGGAGATGGCTTAAAGGGGTTATCCGGGAAAAAGCTTTTTTTTATATATCAACTGGCTCCAGAAAGTTAAACAGATTTGCAAATTACTTCTATTAAAAAATCTTAATCCTTTCAGTACTTATGAGCTTCTGAATTTAAGGTTGTTCTTTTCTGTCTAAGAGCTCTCTGATGATGTGTGTCTCGGGAACCGCCCAGTTTAGAAGAGGTTTGCTATGGGAATTTGCTTCTAAACTGGGCGTTTCCTGAGACACACATCATCAGAGATTACTTAGACAGAAAAGAACAACCTTAACTTCAGAAGATCATAAGTACTGAAAGGATTAAGATTTTTTTTATAGAAGTAATTTACAAATCTGTTTAACTTTCTGGAACCAGTTGATATATAAAAAAAAGTTTTTTCCTGGAATACCCCTTTAACTTCTTCTTGCCCCCAAGAACACCAGTAAATAGCAAAACAAAAGTTATATTGTCTGGATCACATATTCTTCAATTAATTGTTTATTAAATTGTTCTAATGATTATTTGTTACAAGATCCAGCAGACAATCTGATCAGCCGACTGCTACAATATCTCTCTCAATTCCACAGTACACATGTACATTTAACTGAGCATATATACATTTTCAATAGATAGGGTGGTAAGCAGCTGCCCGACTTTTCTAGCAGCAGCTTCTCTCCCCAAAAACTAAACCTTATCTCCTCCAACATCTGCCATCAGGAGGAGTGGGACAACATCACCATTTGCTCATCATCCGGTCAGCGGGCTTGTGTGACCAGGTTTAGTGTTTCTTAGTAACAATATTTACAGATAACTTTTCATGAGTTTGTTTGCTATGATTGAATAGTTTAAATTAGTTAATATGTTTAAAAAAAATGAGTTTTGGTATTTTTTCGTCACTAAAAGATGGTAAAACCTTTACTGTGGTGCACCTATTTGGACTAAAGGATATGTTTTTTTTTTATTTTTATTTTTTATTTTTTGTGAGATGACATTTTGTGAGGAGACACATTTAGATAAAGATAATGTAAATTTTCTAGTGAATTAAAGGGTACCTCTCATCAAATAAACTTTTGATATATTTTAGATTAATGAATGTTGAATAACTTTCCAATAGCATGTTAATGAAGAATATGCTTCTTTCTATTGTATTTTTCCCGATCAGTCCTGGCAGCAAGCATTTCTGACTCATGCTGGAGTCCTAAACACTCAGAGCTGCCAGCCTGCTTTGTTCACAGCCAAACAGGCTGTGAACAAAGCAGGCTGGCAGCTCTGAGTGTTCTCCTTTGTGAACAAAGCAGACTGGCAGCTCGTAGTGTTTAGGACTCCAGCATGAGTCTGAAATGCTTGCTGCCAGGACTGGTAGGGAGACCCCTAGTGGTCATTTCTTCAAAGTGGAAAATTAAATAGAAAGAAGCATATTTTTTAATAACATGCAATTGTGAAGTTATTCTGCATACATTAATCTATAATATATCAAAAAGTTTTTTTGATGAGAGGTACCCTTTAAGTTACAGAAAATGACCACTCAGTACATACTATTAGCTCCAGACTCAGCATTTTGGTACATGAAAAATTACACTTATCTATGCTGCAAAATAACTGACTTTATATGTGTATCGGTAACATTATACATTTCTTCCTTATACCTGAGGTATTATTTTCCCCTTCATTTCCTTGGTTTTAACCCAGAAATGTACGGGAAAAATTTATCTTGCGAATAACTTTGCAAAGAAGACTGTATGTCATTTGTTGGTGAAAATAAGGTGAAATGATGTTGCTGTAAATAGGGTGTTATGGATATGCTTCACAGACACAAATATTAATTGAGAGTAGAAATAGTACTGTTAATAGCAAAACTTGAAACAAATTTTCCAAAAATGTTCGACATGTCATAGGGATATGGTAAAACGGTTGATCTTGCATTTCTCCTGGCTCGTTCTACTGATTAGTCTGGGTCTGAACACTCAGACCCCGACCAATTTAAAAGTTTCTTAAAACCACATGATCCATTTAAACACTGCATTTCTTTCCTAATTCTAACTATGGAGGAATGCATCAAAGAAATACATTAAGATTAAAAGAGTATAGGAGGAAAAAAAAAACTCATGTACTAGTCCTTTTTAACCTCCTGAGCGGTATTCCCGAGCGTGACTCGGGGTTAATTTTCCCTGCCAGGATCGGTAACCCCGAGTCACGCTCGGGGTAGAATTGCAGAGTTCCCGGCCGGGCTGCACGATATATCGCAAAAGCAATGCGATATAGCGATGCGGCCCCCGGGAAAACATGCGATTACCTGCTCGGGTCGGCTCCCGTTGCGGGGGCCGGCCAGAGCAGGTAAAGAAAAATACTAAAAGTCAGTGTTTCCCTACCAGGGTGCCTCCAGCTGTTGCAAAACTACAACTCTCAGCATGCCCGAACAGCCAAAGGCTGTCCGGGCATGCTGGGAGTAGTAATTTCACAACAGCTGGAGGCCCCCTGTTAGAAAAACACTGAGCTAAGTGTAAAAGGAAAAAGTAGTAAAATTAAAAAAAACTTTTGCTCGCCTAGTCCCGGTCCCTGAAGATGTCGTTCCCCTCCGTGCGCTCTGGTCCCTGCTCTATTCATCTTACAGGACCTTTCCCTTTTCAGCCAATCACAGGCCGCAGTGGTGTAAAGCCTGTGATTGGCTGAAGGGGAAAGGGCTTGTTCTGCAGCAAATACACTAGGTTTGAAATCTGCCGGCAAACCTAGTGTATGTTACTGCAGGACAAGGTGAGAAAGGGGGGGGGGGGGGAAGAATGTGACAGAGGGGGGGAATGTGACAAGGGGGAGGGGAATGTAACATGAAGGGGGGGGATGTGACAAGGGGGGGAATGTGACGGGGGGGGGATGTGACAAGGGGGGGATGTGACAGGGGGAGGGGAATGTAACATGAAGGGGGAGAATGTGACAAGGGGGGGAATGTGACAAGGGGGAAGAATGTGACAAGGAGGGGGGGGGGGGAGAATGTGACGGGGGGATGTGACAAGGGAGAGGGGGAATGTGACAAGGGAGGGGGAATGTGATGTGGGAGATGTGAAATGGGCGGGGGGGGGGGGGGGAGATGTGAAATTCAGTGCAAAAAATTGTACCGCTTTTGGTACAAATTTCCAGACAGAATCATACCGCCAGGGAAGTTAAAATAGAAGCAAAAGATAGAAACAAGTTTCCTTTTTTCTGGTGACTCACAAGGGAATGGAAATATTGGAAGGAGGTGGAGTTATTGAAGAATGTTTAAGAATATTTTTTTGTATTCTTTATGATTAAATTAGAAAGTTTCCAGTTAAAGGGGTACTCCGGCGCTTAGACATCTTATCCCCTATCTAAAGGATAGTGGATAATATGCCTTGTCGCGGGGGTCCCGCCACTGGGGATCCCCGTGATCTTGCACGCCGCACCTCGTTAAAATCAGTCCCCAGAGCGTGTTCGCTCCGGGTCTGATTACTGTCGATCACGGGGCTGGAGCGTTGTGACGTCACGGCTCCGCCCCGTGTGACGTCACGCTCCGCCCTCTCAATGCAAGCCTATGGGAGGGAGCGTGACTGCCGGCACGCCCCCTCCCATAGACTTGCATTGAGAGGCGGGACGTCACACGAGGGCGGAGTCGTGACGTCACACTCTTTCGCTTGCGTGGTCGGGATCCGAATCCTCCAGCGTTGCCGGAAGCCATTGAGGTGGGTGCTGCAGCCGAGATCTCGGGGGTCCCCAGCAGCGGGACCCCCTGCGATCTTACATCTTATCCCCTTTGGATAGGGGATAAGATGTCTAGGGGCGGAGTACCCCTTTAAAAATGGGTGCATTTCAATTCAATCATATACCCTTGCATTTTACTGTATTTGAGGAAAGCAAGAAGGATACAGTGTGAGACTACGTGCTCAGGTCCATGCCCTAATCGCAGGACCTGGGTGCACAAAGTATAAAAGCAGTAAGAAGATCTGAGCTTTGTATAGACAAACACAATACAGGGCGTCTGTCTGCACTAGGAAAAGTCCTGATAGAACCATTCAGCAGGTAACTTCAGAACCTTCCCCTATGCAGCAAGACAGCAGCAGATACTCTTTGGAGAAAAGATTCAAGTCCAAATCTGCCAAGAGAACAGCATGTAATGGGAAGACATGAGACACCAGTGCATATTGGCCATGGATATAGTGATATGTAGTCATTTTACAATACTTTTATTGTACATTTTACTATTGTACATTTTACAACAATATGTTCACATGCCATATGATGTTACGACTTATCTGTCATGATGAGAAAAACAAACACACAAATTCAGATAATGCTATAATGAAGATTCCAATACATTTCCTGACAATTTAGATGTTAGCTGGTGATATTCAATAGTTGTGATGCCTGACACAATGATTGTTTATGACTGTCTATGTATGTATGTAAATGAACATCGATTCAATGCCAGGAGGTCCATTAAACTAGTGTGTTCTTCTGTATCCACCTCTGCCTGGGTGCTCAGCCTGACACACACAGCTCCAGGGCTGCAAACTGGGCTTTATGGCTACTGATCAATGACTGAACAAAGATGAGAGGATCAATTCCTAAACCACTTTCAATCCAACACTTTCCTACAACTTGCCCTCAAAACCACCACCACTTTACGTAGGGCCCCACCTATAGACATTTTCTCAGTCTACTGGCCCAGTGCTAGCACTCCAGTGACCCAATGCACCAGATCAAACCTTCTTCAAAAGTATAACTGCAGGGGCACAGTGATGAATGCCAATAGGACACCCTAACTCATGAGCCTTCTGTTCCTTTAAGATGGGGGGGGGGGGGTCTTGGATCCTTTCCCTCCTCTTCTGTGTTTAAGTAGGGTAGTTTTCTTCCCCTGGGGGGTTCTGGTGGATACTGCTCCTATCTCTGCAGGGTTAATCGTTCCCGCACTTTTGTATCCCCCCTCCTTAACTGTACCCTATAGGACCCTTTCTTGGTGGCTGCCACTGTCAAGTCCCAGTACAGGTTGTCCTGTACTACCTGTAGGCCTTGTCAGGTTGTCAGGGGTGTATGTCACTTTAATGTATAGACAGGATCCCTATGTCTGGATAGTATAAAGGACCTGTGGGAGGTCTCAAGGACCTGTGTGTAAGTTTGTCACATGTTATGTTATGCAGTCACATGATTTTGTTGTCACATGTACTCACAGAGAGCACCAGCTTCACCTATGACCCAGAGCTTGACCAATGGGCTTTAGTCCAGTCCCCCCTATATAAAGGGGTGGCCATTTGCAATTCTCTCTCTTAGACCCTACCAACTGCTCTGAGAACAAGTCTTTGCTGAGACAGCAACCACAGTCAAGTCTAATTGCCAGTCAAGTTTATTACAAGTTTATTGGTCCAGCAAGCTGCGAGGTCCTCTGGGTCCTGGCCACCTCTCTGGGAAATATGGCCTTAGCTGTGAAGATAATTACATCTGTCCTCTACTCAGTAAAGCCTCCGTTTGACCATGACTGGTTGTTGACTCTTTATTCACTACTAGCCCGTGGGATAGCGGAGAATCTGGACGTGTGGTGTTCCGGAACCTGAAAACCACACTGGCGTCATGAACACATAGGGGTTAAAGGGGTTCTCCACCATAAGGTGATTTTAGTAAGTACTTGGCAGACAGTAATGGACATGCTTAGGAAGGATCTGTGCTTGTCTTGGTGATAAATGGCTATGTTGTGAGATTACCATAACACTGTGTCTAGCTTTTTGTGAACTGGTATTTCCTGCTTGAGTTTTCTTTTTTTGACTACAAATCCCACAATTCCATTTTCCTCCCTCCCACACATCAGTCACCCCACCCATTGAAACATAAATGAGCTGCAGACCTGTGGTTTTCAATCAGGGTTCCTACAGCTGTTGCATTAGTTGCAGATTGATCTCTCCCCACCAAGCGATCGCTCCACCCATTGAAACAGACAGGCTCCCTGTCATCAGCTGACTGGTGAGTCAGGTCTCGACTGCATTGCAAGCTGGGAAAAATCTGAGACAACAGTCATTTTGTATGCTGATAAAAATAAATAGTGGGGTAAAAATCACATAAGAATTGTGAGAAAACCGTCACACACAGGTATGGACACTATATTATGAACTACACTAACTTTACAGCCGCTGTAGCATAGTTAAATAAATAAATAAAAAATCCTGGAATATCCCTTTAATACCATCCTACCCCCGAGGTTAATAACATCAGATCCCACCAACCTACACTGCTACACCCATGGTCCCGCTATTCACCCAGTGGTCCACCACACCACCCAAGCAGGATCAAAGAGGTTGTCCCACCCCCCTTCCTATTGTTATTCTGTTTATTTTGCAGTACGCCTGTTTCCAGTTCAAAGTCACAGCAGATGGTTATGGACAAATATTTTGCACAAGTGATGGGTTTGGAGGTGTACATGCATGCCAGAGGCAGTGGCGCATACCGCATGAACCTTGTCATTAGATTTGAAGTGCCTTAAAATTTTCTGTATTTATATAATGTTGTGGCTGACCCCCACCTATTTAAAGGGGTACTCCACTGGAAAACATATATTTTTAAATCAACTGGTCCCAGAAAGTTAAACAGATTTGCTAATTACTTCTATTGAAAAATCCCAATCCTTCCAGTACTTATCAGCTGCAGTATAATACACAGGACATTCTTTTCTTTTTTTATTTTCTTTCTGTCTGACCACAAGTGCTCTCTGCTGACACCTCTGTTCATGTCAGGAACTGTCCAGAACAAAAGTGGTTTGTTATGGGGATTTTCTTGTACTCTGGACAGTTCCTGGCATGGACAGAGGTGTCAGCACAGAGCACTAGTGGTCAGGCAGAAAGGAAATTCAAAAAGAAAATAAATTCCTGTGTATTATACAGCAGCTGATAAGTACTGGAAGGATTGGGATTTTTTAATAGAAGTAATTAAAAAATCTGATTAACTTTCTGGCACCAGTTGATTTAAAAGAAAATGTTTTAAGTTAAAGTTGTGTCTGCTATTAGTTTGGGAAGGGGAAATTGTGCAAAAGCGGGTTCTCAGGTCTCATCAGTCATTGACCTCTCTGGCAACCATTGAGGGGGATATTAAAATGATATTGGGGGAGATTTATCAAAACCCATCTAGAGGAAAAGTTGCCCATAGCAACCAATCAGATAGCTTCTTTCATTTTTAGGAAGGCCTGTAAAAAATGAAAGAAGTTATCTGGTTGCTATGGGCAACTGGGCAACTTTTCCTCTGCACAGGTTTTGATAAATCTTCCCCATTGTCTTCATTTCCGAGGTGGACAAATGTTACTGCTCTCTTGTTTCAGTCTTATTGTGGAGCGCACATGCTTATGCACAAGTCTCCAGGTAACATCAGACTAAGCCATGGAAATTAGATGTTTTTTTCTGTGAAATGTATTGACGTCACAAGTGGATCAATAAAACTGAAGTGAGATGAAGCGGGGACCTCAATTCACACTGTGCAAGGTGAAAGGAGTTATCCTGTGTGATGCATGGGATTCACATGAAGTTTGGAACACGTATCACAAGCTTGTATGTACTGTAGCTGATTTTCTTATTCATGTACAGTATATGAGGGATCTATGGTTCACTGGTCTATGAGGCTATGAAAAGCCAAGAAGTGTCAACAAAAAAATTAATTGGTAAGTTATCAGAAAGTCACAAATTTGCAACTTTAGGCCACACTCACCAAATAGGTGGGATAAAGGGGGCATGGCTTTCCCCACACCAAATGTATTACATGGTGACCCAGTACCAGAGTGCGTCCTGTCAGGTAAACATTGCTTTAGGTGCCTGAGCTGGGCCCTGCTACTCACGTGATGCCTTAATATTCATTATGGTCTTTGTTAATTTTTTAATGTTTTGCACTGTATCTTTAAGAAATGTACAGGATTGCACCAAAATCATTGCCCAAAAATCTACTGTGAAACGAAAAAAAAAATCATTGTGCGACAAAATTGAAAAAAAAAACGCAGTTTTGTAACTTTTGGGGGCTTCCGTTTCTACGTAGTACATTTTTCGGTAAAAATGACACCTTCTCTTTATTCTGTAGGTTCATACAATTAAAATGATACCCTACTTATATAGGTTTGATTTTGTCGTACTTCTGGAAAAAATCATAACTACATGCAGGAAAATTAATACGTTTAAAATTGTCATCTTCTGACCCCTATAACTTTTTCACTTTTCTGTGTATTGGGCGGTATGAGGGCTCATTTTTTGCGCCGTGATCTGAAGTTTTTAACGGTGCCATTTTTGCATTGATAGGACTTATTGATTTTTAAATGATATAAAAAGTGACCAAAAATGCACTATTTTGCACTTTGAAATTTGTTTGCGCGTACGCCATTGACCGAGCGGTTTAATTAACTATATATTTTTATAATTCGGACATTTCCGCACGCGGTGATACCATATATGTTTATTTTTATTTACACTGTGTTTTTTTTTATGGGAAAAGGGGGGTGATTCAAACTTTTAATAGGGGAGGGGTTAAATGATCTTTATTCACTTTTTTCCCCCACTTTTTTTTGCAGTGTTATAGCTCCCATAGGGACCTATAACACTGCACACACTGATCTTTATCATTGATCACTGGTTTCTCATAGGAAACCAGTGATCGATGATTCTGCCGCTTGACTGCTCATGCCTGGATCTCAGGCACTGAGCAGTCATTCGGCGATCGGACAGCGAGAAGGCAGGTAGGGACCCTCCGGCTGTCCTGCAAGCTGTTCGGGATGCCGCGATTTCGCCGCGGCTATCCCGAACAGCCCACTGAGCTAACCGGCAGTTTTTACTTTCACTTTTAGCCGCGTGGCTCAGCTCTGAGCGCGCAGCTAAAGGGTTAATAGCGCGCGGCGCCGCAATCGGCGCCACACGCTTTTAGCGGCAGGTCCCGCCTTCACTATGACGCTCGGCCCGCCGTGATATGATGCAGGGTTACCATGTAACCACGCGTTACATCACTGGAGCAGGACCAAGGACGTACCGGTACGTCCTTGGTCCCTAAGGGGTTAATATCTTCATTAGTGATATTACAGAAGGTCTCGATGGTAAGGTATGTCTTTTTTCTGATGACACAAAGATATGTAACAGGGTTGATGTTCCTGGAGGGATATGCCAAATGGAAAAGGATTTAGGAAAACTAGAAGAATGGTCAGAACTCTGGCAACTGAAATTTAATGTGGATAAGTGCAAGATAATGCACCTGGGGCGTAAAAACCCTCAGGCAGAATATAGAATATTTGACACAGTCCTGACCTCAGTATCTGAGAAGAGGGATTTAGGAGTAATTATTTAAGAAGACTTAAAGGTTGGAAGACAATGTAATAGAGCAGCAGGAAACGCTAGCAGAATGCTTGGATGTATAGGGAGAGGTATAAGCAGTAGAAAGAGAAAAGTGCTCATGCCGCTGTACAGAACACTGGTGAGACCTCACTTGGAGTATTGTGCGCAGTACTGGAGGCCATATCTCCAGAAGGATATAGATACGATAGAGAGAGTTCAGAGAAGAGCTACTAAACTAATACATGGATTGCAGGATAAAACTTACCAGGAAAGATTAAAGGACCTTAACATATATAGCTTGGAAGAAAGAAGAGACAGAGGGGATATGATAGAGACTTTTAAATACATAAAGGGAATCAACACGGTAAAGGAGGAGAGCATATTTAAAAGAAGAAAAACTACCACAAGAGGACATAGTTTTATATTAAAGGGGCAAAGGTTTAAAAGTAATATGAGGATGTATTATTTTACTGAGAGAGTAGTGGATGCATGGAATAGCCTTCCTGCAGAAGTGGTCGCTGCAAATACAGTGAAGGAGTTTAAACATGCATGGGATAAGCATAAGGCTATCCTTTATATAAGATAGGGCCAGGGACTATTCATAGTATTCAGATTATTGGGCAGACTAGATGGGCCAAATGGTTCTTATCTGCCTACACATTCTATGTTTCTATGTGACCCTGATTGCCCAATGGGAGGCCCCTTAGCTAGGCTATATATTGTGTAGTGGGGAGGAGTTATTCAGTCTTCTCCATGTAAGTGTGGAGTGCAGAGCTCAGTGTGAGCTGCAGTGTGGAGAGGAGTCAGCAGGTGTGTGAGGTTATTCAAGGGAATCCTAAAGAAAAACTTAAAGCAAGCAATCACGCCATTCTGCAAGTGTTTACTGCCCAGGAGGAGTCGAAAAATCCTAGCTGTGGGCACAGGAGACAGTGAGTCTATGGGTCACACAGTGCTAGTCCGGGACAGATACAGTAGAAAGTCTCCGGCAGCTGGATCCCAAGGGCTAGTTCATACTCTGGTGGTGTAGCATTAATTGGACTCTATCAGAACCCTAATCAGCGTAGGAGGCCTCAAAACTAGGTCTAACGTCCTAAATCTGCAACAAGTAAAGCCAAGTGGGTTTAAAATACTACAACTCACAGCAAGTCTACAGGGCTCCCAAGGGTTACCCTGCATCTCCTCTACTCTAATCTGCACTGTGAGGATAGTAAAAACTACTCCTGCCTTAGTCAAGACAATTATCTGTAACCTGGAAACGATGTATTTATTATCCCGCGCTTGGCCCAGGAGAAGCTGTCGGATCCTTGGACTGTGTAGGTTAACGGTGCACTGGCATCGGAACACATATCACAAGCTTGTATGTACAGTAACTTTTTTTCTTATTCATGTACAGTACAGGAGGGATCTATGGTTCACTGTTCTATGTCCTGGCATCACATAGTGATACATCTAACCACCCTGAGTCACATACCTCAGTCTGTCTAACTCTCCGTGGCTGACACATTTACCCTTATGCCTGAAAGCAGGCATACATTTTAGCAAAAATCTGCAAGATGGTGTGAGTTTCACTCAATAAACCCAGTGCAGCAAACTGGACTTTTACATAAGTCTGGCTTATAGGATCATTGGGGAAGCAGGACCTGGGCTCCCACAATCAAAACTCTTGGTACTTAATTATAAAGTGTCAAAAGTTTTTAAAGTTGATAGTTGAAGTAATTAACAACAACCAAGGCCTTGTTCACATCTCAGTAAAAATATAATGCCGGTGGAAGATCTTCTGCTTGCCAGATATCAACGACAGACATTTGCCTTTGTGACATTTGTATGTAGGGTAACACCATATACCCTTGCTTTATTTATATTTATATCTTATAATCTTTATTTTCCCTATGATAAAGATGGAAAATGACTTGCAGAGGATATGCTTTTGTGCTGTTTTTCGAGCCTCTTTTTATAGAATACTTTTTGAACAAAAATAGCTTAGTGTAAATAAACCTATGCAAAAAGTTGCATTTGAAAAACTGATGTGCCCCTAATGTAATGCCTTTGGACACATATATTAATTTTGATATAAATGATTACCCAACTTTGAACATATGGAAATGGTTTTGGAAGATTTTTTCAAAGCAGTGTCCCTATTTGCATTTATGTGTGAACGTACCATTGCTCCAGTGTCGAGGTGTTGGGGGGGTCCACCGGATACCTCCATCATGTCCCAGCTAGATGAGATTGACTGTTACATGTAGTGCAATAACATGCCTTGTTTGTTATATGATACAGACCTTCTGGGGGAGATGATTGTAGAGGTTGTACTTTATACTGGGATTCCTCACTGTTTGTCCAGTTTTGGGGTTTGTGTATTTTAAGGGTGGGTCATTTTTATGGGAGGGCTGTTTTCTACTTCATATGTACTGTATGTTGTTCATTCAATAAAGGAATTGGTTGTTTATCATTGGAGTGTCAATTGTAGGTTTGGTATATGAATAGCTGGCACTTTTTGAGTAGATGGATTGTAGGTTTATTATATTACCAATTTAATATAGGGCAGGGACATAAAAATGTAGCCGCAATATTAAAAATGGATAAAGGGGCCATGTAACTGTAAAACTAATATATTCTTTTTATTCATTTTGTAAAACTTTTTATTATTAATGTATTTTATTAATGTAATTTATAAACTGTGATTTATTTTAACTACTCTTTAACTTTATTAGCTATATTTCCAACATTATTTAGGTACTACTACTACTCCCAGCATGAAACAGAGTCTGTTCCATGCTGGGAGCTGTAGTACCTGTACTAAAGGACAGATCACATCGGGTCTCACTCTTGAGTCCCTTTGTGATCCGGACTTATAATACAGAGAAGCGGGCGGCTCTCTGCAGCGCTCCACAATCTCTGCACTGAACTCTGGCCGGCTAGTGATGTGAATAGAAATTTGCTCCAGTCCTACTCCCCTACCTTAATAACCTCTCTAATGCTATTCGCAGGGGAGAGTCATTGGGCTCGGAGTATTACTTGGCTCCACTCAAGGTGATACCCAAGCCAAACAAGGACTCTTCAGTTTGCAACAATTACCACCCTATATCTTTAAGCATAAGGTGACCCTTTTTGCAGATGACCTTCTTCTGTCCCTCTCTTCCCCTTTGACCTCTCTCCCGAACCTGTGTCTACTGTTGAGGCAGTTTGCTGATATCTCGGGCCTGGAATTAAATCCCGCCAAGTCTGAGGCTTTTAATATTGTGAAATCTTGCGCTCCGGCCGCACCTCCGGGCCGTGAGCGCATTGTCCCCTCTCCTCCTCTGGCCGGCGGTCTGGGATTCGCACTGCGGTATGCGCCTGCATGCGAATCCCAGCCCGTCACTCACCTCGGTTCCCTGCTATTTTCTCACAGCTCCGGCGTGCATGTCCCTGCCTCCCGGGGACTCGCATGCCGGAGCTCTCAGATTTAAAGGGCCAGTGCGCCCGTAATTATGTTTTGCACCTGCACGTTCATTATAAGTTTCTGCACCTCCCCCCACTCTCTGCCGGATCTTTGTTTGCCTTCGTGCCTGAGAGAAAGCTGTATTCCTTGTTTCCTTGCTGTGTACCAGACCTTGTATTCCGTGACCTGACTGTGATTCCAGCTGTCTGCCTATTGACCTTCTGCTACCCTACTGACTATGCTCCTGTGTCGCCAGCCCTGACCTCCCGCTAGCCTGACTTTGTCTTTCCCCACCCTTCTGTTCCACGCTTCACCTCAGCCGCCTGTGTGTTCGAGTCGTGCCAGGGGTAGCGACCTGGGTGCTGCCAACCGCAGCAAGTCCATCCCAGTTTTCAGCGGGCTCTGGTGAAAACCAACGGCACCTTAGACTCCGCTCCCTGGTACAGCCCGCATCATCTGCCACACAGGTCCAACGGATCCACTACATCTCCATCTCCAGACCACCGTGGTGTCACGGATCTACTGAATGCCAGTCGACTGTGGTGAGTCTTGCAAATATTAATCTTCCTGAGAGAATGATCAAGCTGCTAGAGCTAAACTTTGATTTCAAATGGCAGAACCATGCGCTTACCTATCTGGGTATTCAATTAACCTTCCTTATATGTTGCAAACTATCCTCCGCTCTTTCATTCCATTAGGGAAGACCTGAGGGGGTGATCAAGCCTCAAATTGTCATGGTTAGGAAGGATTGCTTCTATTAAAATGAATATATTGCCGAGACTGCTTATGCGATCTATTCGCTTAACTGTCCCGACCCAGGCCTTGGAACGTCTACAGAGGGACCTACTGAGGTTTGTTTGGGGCGTATGAGGGGGGGTCTGGGCATGCCCATTGTAAAAAAATTCTTTCAAGCGGCTAGGTTAAGTCAATAAACGCAGGTTCATGCCGACCTGGGAGCTCCCCAATGGGTTGCTCTTAAGCATTGGCGGTCCCGATGTGCCTCCTTCAGTGCCTTCCCTCTAAAAGTGGACCCCCTATTCTTTGCCCAACGCATTCCCAATATCTGGTCTTATGGGAAAGTCTTAGGAATAGTTTCCCCTTACAGTCCCCTCACACACCGACAGCTCCGATATTCTAGAACCCTAAATTCCCCCAGGCATGTTACCCTCTGCATTTTCCTGGTGAACCAATAAGGGTCTCCTACGCATAGGTGCCTTAATTAACAGACAGGGCTTTAAGTTGCTTGATCATATCCACTCCTCATATGCCCTCCCGGACTCAGAGCTGTTGCGATTCCAGCTAATCTCTAGCTGGCCTCAAAACACCTGAGGTGGATGTGACAAGTCGCTCCCAATATGAGTCACTATTAGAGCTGGGCAGTATGACCAAATATGTGTATCACGGTATTCTTGTAACTTATGGCTGTTCCACGGTATTTCTTTCACCCCCACCCCAAATCATGTGACCAGCCAGCTGTTACGCCGAGCGCTCCGGGTCCCCGCTCCTCCCCGGAGCGCTCGCTACACTCTCGCTGCGATACCGCCTCCAGCCGGGATGCGATTCGCGATGCGGGTGGCGCCCGCTCGCGATGCGCACCCCGGCTCCCGTACCTGACTCGCTCTCCGTCGGTCCTGTCCCGGCGCGCGCGGCCCCGCTCCCTAGGGCGCGCGCGCGCCGGGTCTCTGCGATTTAAAGGGCCACTGCGCCGCTGATTGGCGCAAGTGGTTCTAATCAGTGTGTTCACCTGTGCACTCCCTATGTATACTTCACTTCCCCTGCACTCCCTCGCCGGATCTTGTTGCCATTGTGCCAGTGAAAGCGTTTCCTTGTGTGTTCCTAGCCTGTGTTCCAGACCTCCTGCCGTTGCCCCTGACTACGATCCTTGCTGCCTGCCCCGACCTTCTGCTACGTCCGACCTTGCTTCTGCCTACTCCCTTGTACCGCGCCTATCTTCAGCAGTCAGAGAGGTTGAGCCGTTGCTAGTGGATACGACCTGGTCACTACTGCCGCAGCAAGACCATCCCGCTTTGCGGCGGGCTCTGGTGAAAACCAGTAGTGACTTAGAACCGGTCCACTAGCACGGTCCACGCCAATCCCTCTCTGGCACAGAGGATCCACCTCCTGCCAGCCGGCATCGTGACACCAGCGCTCTTCTGCTCCCCCCCCAAATCATGTTAGCCACCAGCGCTCTTCTGCTCCCCCTACCAAATCATGTTACCCGCCAGCTCTGTTCTGCTCCCCCCACCAAATTATGTTACCCGCCAGCTCTGTTCTGCTTCCCCCCCAATTAATTATCAGCCCAGCGGGGTACTACTCACATATGTCACCCGCAAGCACTGCCCTCCTCCTCTTTGTTGGGGGCCGCCGGCACTGGAACTTACTGTACGCCAGTGGTCTCCAACCTGCGGACCTTCAGGTGTTGCAAAACTACAACTCCCAGCATCCCCGTTTTGCAACAGCTGGAGGTCCGCAGGTTTGAGACCACTGCTGTGCGCTGCATCCCTATGCCCGGGCTGCAAAAGATAAAGAAAATAAACTTTAACTTACCTGCGTCGGCCTAACGCTGGGGACTGGAACGTCGGACAGCCGTCAGCCTATCACCGGCCGGAGCAATGTCCCGCCCCGGCCAGTGATAGGCTGAGCCCACTATCATGTAAGAAGCCGGCCCAGGCATAGGGATACAGCGTACAGCAGTGGTCTCAAACCATCGGACCTCCAGCTTTTGCAAAACTACAACTCCCAGCATGCCCGGACATGCTGGGAGTTGTAGTTTTGCAACAACTGGAGATCCACAGGTTGGAGACCACTGGCATACAGTTAGTTCCAGCGCCGGCGGCCCCCAACAAAGAGGAGGAGGGTAGTGCTTGCTGGTGACATATGTGAGTAGTACCCTGCTGGGCTGATAATCAATTGGGACAGAGCAGAACAGCGCTGGCGGGTAACATGATTTGGTGGGGGGAGCAGAACAGCGCTGGCGGGTAACATGATTTGGTGGGGGGAGTAGAACAGCACTGGCAGGTCACGTATGATTAGTTCCCCGATGTGGGGACAGCGCAGCGCTGGGCTGATAAGTCATTCCCAAGGGGGAGGGGCCAAATCGGTATTGCGGTATGGGAAAAATTCATATCGTGCAGCCCAAAAATTTTGGTATTCGGTACGAACCGGTCACTGCCCAGCCCTAGTCACTATGCCTCAATTCAGTGGGGAATAGTGATTTTATTTCCATCCTTGAACAAGCTTCTATATATTTTAGCTTGGGAATCAGACTTGGGCCGCACCTTTGACCCAAAAGTTTGGGCCCAAATGGCTACCACCACTTCTAAACTTACATTAATGGGAACTTGCAGGAGGCGGGCTGGAAGATTTTGCTTAGATGGTACTTAGTCACGACAAGGATAGCTAAGATGTTTCCCTCGGCCTCCCCATAATGCTTCTGCAAATGTCAAAACAGGGGCACTATGCTCCAAATCTGGTGGGAATGCCCCCAGGTGCAGCGTTTTTGGATCCACATATACCACCTAATTTACTCTGTCACTGAAGTCAATCTTCGAAAGGTACCCGGATAGGCCTTGCTGAATGCCCCAATACCAGAGGCCTCTAGGAGGAGCCGGAAACTTATCTACCCCATCTCCTTGGCAGCCAAAATTGCTATAACCACGTGCTGGAAAACTCAATTGATTTTCCCTTCACTTGGTCATATCCAAACTGAATTGGATTATGGCTAATGACAAATTGACTAGTATCCTTATGGATAATCAAAAAAGCTTTATACGCTTATACTCAAGTCAATAAGTTTTCCCAGTTTTTTTGTGGTAAAATTAGGTGCCTCGGCTTATGTTTGGGTCGGCTTATACTCAAGTGTATACGGTAATAAAGTTTAGGAGTAGTTAAAATAAATCACAGTTTATAAATTACATTATTAAAATACATTAATAATTAAAAGTTTTATAAAATGAATTGAAAAAAATATATTAGTTTTTCAATTCCATGTTCCCTTTCTCCATTTTTAATATAGCGGCTAAATTTTTATGTCTCTGTCCGCTTACATAAATTGGTCCCTGATTGAAAATTACTAAAAATGTATTTCTAAAAAATATGAATTTGATTCCCTCAATTTTTTCCATCCCTACTGCATCATTTTTTTTATGATAACCTACGAAATTTTATTAAAAAAAAAGCCAACTCTATCCCTTTTTTAGATCGCTAAAGTAAAAAAAAAAAATAAATAAATAAAAAACTATGTTAAAACCTTTTTTTTTACTTTTATGGGAGAATCACGCCAACATTTTACCAAAAAAACACCAAAGTCTCAACATGAGGTCGTTTTTGAAAATCGTCCACTTAGCCCAAAATAGCAGAAAAACACCAAAAGGATTTAAAAAGACGCCAAACTGAAAAATGCCTAGTAGATATGGCATTTTGCAGTTCCTGAGCTGTGATTGGTTGCTGTAGGAAAATCACTCCAGTTTTTACTCACACAGCTGGATAAATTTGGGCCATAGTTCCTACTAAACCAGGAGAAACCTGATGCAGTGGTTCACGACCTTGACCCATGTAAACTATGAAGAGTTCCAGGGGCCCAGAGTGTCACAATGCCGCTAAGCCAATCACTGGCTACAGTGGGACATCCCTGCTGCCAGTAATTGACTGACAAGCGGTATGACACTCTGGGCACCGAAGTCACTCCAGGCCCAAGCGTCATGATTTCTGACAAGAAAAAGATTGCAGCCGAGGACCAAAGCAGAATACCGGAGGCACTGCGGGAGCACTGGAGGTAAGTAATGGTTTATTTTTATATGCTGTTAAGTGGACAAAAAAGAACAAAAACTCTTTTAGCACAGTGATTCTGGCATACAGCTTGTGGTGGGGGGACACAAATTGATATTGATGCACTGCACTGCAGCGAGTAACTTTGTGCACAGCACTGTACATTTACGGTGCTGCTATAAAGTGAAGGCAGGAGCTGCACTCGCCTAATAGCAGGTGAGATATCAAAGATTATTAGATCATATTCTTTTTTTTTTTTGCTGTTGTAGCTATGTTTTGTTTTAGGAAGAGTGAAGAAAGCAATCAGCCCACCCAACTAGCAGACAGCCCGGTGTGGTGAGGACCACACCATCGACACAGCAGCAAAGAATGGATGTCCAGGCAGGTATCTCACGTGCGATAAAATCTTGATTTTTATTTCATCACAGCAGGAAAACACTCGGACTTAGCAAAAGTGACGCGTTTCAGCCTCCATTGAGACCTTACTCATACTGACAACTGATATCAGACAGAACCTTTATGTAGGGAAGGAGAGCAACGGTAAACCGGTCCATACACACCTGGCTGTAATCCGGTGATTGCCTCTCCACATCGATGCACCAACTGGGCTGAACAAGCCTTCCATAGGTTGCGGCATCCAATCATAGAGTTGTAGCCATTAGCAACGGTCTTCTCGAGTATAAAATATAGCACATTGGTGGTGCGTCAGATGAATTACAATATACAAAATATGTATTAAAAACAAATATTGCATATTAAAATGAAGAAAAACAAAAGATCTGTGTGCATGGAGTTTTGGATGCATAAAGAGTAACACATATCATCTCAAATATAAACTAATAAGAATTAACTCTTTTACCTCCATACATTATATGCATACATCACTATGAACCAGCATAATAAAAGCATAATGAACATGAATAAAGTAAAGTGAAACAAAGTTATATTAATGTGAAAAATTGGGGCATAATGACATATATAAATGTAAAAATATGCCAAACTATAACCAAATAATAAATTGCACATTAGTGTACCCTATATAGCAGATGTAAATCTATACCCTTCCCTATCATTAAGTGTTCCTAAAAATATAGAAAAATGAATGAAAATGAAAACCTTGCATGGCACCAACCAGTGAGAATACAGCACACATAAAGTCACAATAAACCATAATAATAATAGAAAATATACTGTATATAATGTAAATTACTTACAATGCAAACTATATACCCCTGGTACGCAGCCATAATCCTAACAAAGATATTTCATTGTTCTTATTAAATGTAAGTGCATGTGCAGACAGTGCGTTAGTAGTGCAACATTACATCTTGGTGTTTATTAAGGCCATGGGGGGGTAACGCGTCCCCAGCATGATGATCCAGTACACTTCCCTACCTAATATTTTTTGTCGGTTAGTAGGGGACAATCTTTGTCCAAGAGTAGGAGCACGCCTAGCAACGCATCGGTATCCATTGTATACAGCTTTAAAGAATGCCGGATCAGATGTAATGATCGGCATATATATCTATCCACAATCTTTTTAATAGACCCAAAATGTTCACTGTATTGAGTAGAGAATACTAGTGGTTGCGTCTCTCTTTCTTGTTTTTACTGTTGGCATGGCTCCGTTGAAGACTTGATGGTTCCACGGAGCCATGCCAACAGTAAAAACAAGAAAGGAGAGAAGCAACCACTAGTATTCTCTACCCACTAGAGTGAACATTTTAAGTCTATTAAAAAGATTATGGATAGATATATGCCGATCATTACATCTGATCCAGCATTCTCTAAAGCTGTATGCAATTCATACCGGCGTGCTCTTACTCTTGGACAAAGATTGTCCCCTACCCTCTTTGTACAAAAAGCATCCAGCAAACCTACGTGGCTTAGACATGTGGGTTCCTTCAAGTGCGGCCATTTGGGGTGCACATGTTGTAAGATAATGCATCAATCTTCCGTTTTCCATTCTTATGCATACAACAAGGTCCATAGGGTGCGACAGTATATCAACTGCAATACAAGATTTGTGGTGTATCTTTTTTTCATGTACCACATGTAAGATCCAGTATGTCGGGTGCACCACAAATGCCCTGAAAGGATACACCTTTCAGATATACCACACTTTTCATCCAGAAATTTGTCAATGGTGTCTAGACACTGCTGTGAGGAGCATGGGGGTAATTTCTCCAGCATGGTGGTCCAGGGGATTGAAAGAGTTCCTGCCTCAGTAGGAGGCGGTGATCACCCACAAAAATTATTAGATCGGGAAGGGTACTGGATCATCCTGCTGGGGACACGTCACCCCCATGGCCTTAATAAAAGCCAAAACGTAATGTTCCACTACTAATGCGCTGTCTGCACATGCATCTAGATTAAATAAGAATAAAGTCGCACTACTAACACGCTGTCTTCACATGCACTTATGTGGTAGAGGATGTGAAATGCATGGCAGATGGAATTACCCTAGGGGAAGATGGCATTAACCCCTTGTATTCGTGAAGCCAGGGCATGGTTTTTCCTCAATACCACCCGAAGGTATACCGCTGGATCCTGGGCTAGGCAAGGGGGCAATAATGACTCTGATGCCAAGTTACGGACAACAGTAGATTTACTGAGTGACAGATGGTACAGTCTGTACAGTTCAGCCAGGCCCACGGAGGTGACCAGTGACTTCAGAGACCTAAAGGGCTTGCTGAGACTTGCAGTAGATTTGGACAATTTTAGGCCACTCTGACTTGACAATAGATGACTGTGACTGACTTGACTTGAGACTGACAATGCTGTTGTTGTAGCTTTATTGTACAATTGGGGCTGCTGTACTGACTTGAGGCCTCCTAGGGACTCCAGATACACTCTAGGACTTGACTGCACTGCAACTTAGCAGAAAAGAGACCAAAGAGACTCCTCCCAGGGCTTTTATAGGGGAGACTCTGGTGGTGTCCCATAGGTCACCCTTAAGTCACATGGTCACTGATACCTCCTGGGTTACACTCACATGACAACTGATGATCACATGTTGACCTCTCTTAAAGTAATAAACTTTCTATATGCATTATACAGTATAACACATGGCAAACAATATACATAAGGGGACAGATGTAAGGGGGCCCAAGGGACACTGTAAGGATGCTGCCTGACAGGGCAGCAAGGGTACGGGCGCATAACTCCCCTACTGGGCTACCACATTTAGATTTGTAATGTCCCTGTACAGAACATGGTTCTGTACTACTATGAGTCCCTGTCAGGTTGAGTCCCTCAGTGACCTGGGGGCTCTCCTGCAGTGTCTCCCCTGCTGTTATTATAAATGTTATTTATTGTCATAGGATTATAGTCAGTGCATAAATGTATAGCTAGTCTAAAGTGAGATGTCTGAAGGACCTGTGGAGTGTCACATGTTATGTTATGTTGTCACATGATGTTACCCAGAGGGCACCAGCTTAACCTACAGTACAGACCAAAAGTTTGGAAACACCTTCTCATTCAGAGTTTTCTTTATTTTCATGACTATGAAAATTGTAGATTCACACTGAAGGAATCAAAACTATGAATTAACACATGTGGGTGGAATTATATACATAACAAAAAAGTGTGAAACAACTGAAAATATGTCATATTCTAGGTTCTAGCCACCTTTTGCTTTGATTACTGCTTTGAACACTCATTCTCTTGATGAGCTTCAAGAGGTAGTCACCTGAAATGGTCTTCCAACAGTCTTGAAGAAGTTCACAGAGATGCTGAGCACTTGATGGCCCTTTTGCCTTCACTCTTGGGACCAGCTCACCCAAAACCATCTCGATTGGGTTCAGGTCCGGTGACTGTGGAGGCCAGGTCATCTGGCGCAGCCCCCCATCACGCTCCTTCTTGGTCAAATAGCCCTTACACAGCCTGGAGGTGTGTGTGGGGTCATTGTCCTGTTGAAAAATAAATTATGGTCCAACTAAACGCAAACCGGATGGAATAGCATGGCGCTGAAAGATGATGTGGTAGCCATGCTGGTTCAGTATGCCTTCAATTTTGAATAAATCCCCAACAGTGTCACCAGGAAAGCACCCCCACACCATCACACCTCCTCCTCCTCCACACCAACACACCTGTGAAGTAAAAACCATTTCAGGTGACTTGAAGCTCAACAAGAGAATGCCAAGGGTGTGCAAAGCAGTAATCAAAGCAAAAGGTGGCTACTTTGAAGAACCTAGAATATGACAAATTTTCAGTTGCTTCACACTTTTTTGTTATGTCTATAATTCCACATGTGTTAATTCATAGTTTTGATGCCTTCAATGTGAATCTACAATTTTCATAGTCATGAAAATAAAGAAAACTCTGAATGAGAAGGTGTGTCCAAACTTTTGGTCTGTACTGTATGACCCGCAGCTTGACCAATGGGCTTTTTCTTAGTCCCCTCTACATAAGGGGGCGGCCATTACAATCCTCTCTCTTTCTGCTGAGGACAGCAAAGCACAGACATCACAGATCCTGTGTCCAGTACACCTGAAGGCCACAAAGCCTGCACACCAGCCACATTGTCAGTAAGTCATCTCATCTATGCTGTCTCTACTAAAGTCAAGACACTGATCAAGTCTATTCTAGTCTGTGTGGCTGAACTAAAGTCTATTACGATAACTACAAGTCCAAGCAAGCTGCAGGGCCCTTTCAATGTTACTGGTCAACTCTCTGGGATTCTGGCCTAACTGTGAAGATAATAACACCTGTCTTAACTCAGTAAAGCCTCTGTTAAACCATAACTTGGTTGTGTACTCTCCTTTCACTGCCTAGCAATTGGAATGGCGGAGATACCGTTCGTGTGGTTCCGGTACCCAAAAACCACTCTGGCGTCATGAACATCAGGTGTTAACAACACTTTGCCCCAGGGGTTAATACCATCATGCCCTTCCACCTACACCACTACACCCTGTGGTCCCGCTATACACCGTGGTCACCACCGATCTAATAAAAACAATGAAATATCTATGTTAGGATTATGGCTGCGTACCAGTGGGTATATAGTTTGCATTGTAAATCATTTACATTATATATATTTTCTATTATTATTATCATTGTTTATTGTGACTTGATGCGTAGTGTACTCTCACTGGTTGGTACCATGCAAGGTTTTCATTTTTCTATATTTTTAGGAACATTTACTGATAGGGAAGTGCATATATTTACATCTGCTATATAGGGTACACTAATATGCAATTTATTATTTGGTTATAGTTTGGCATATTTATACATTTCTATTTATATATGTCATTATACCCCAATTTTTCACATTAACGTACCTTTTTTACTTCACTTCACTTTATTCATGTTCATTATGCTTTTGTAATGCTGGTCCATGATGTATGCATATAATGTATGGAGGTAATAAAGTTCATTCTTATTAGTTTATATTTGAGATGATATGTGTTTCTCTTTATGCATCCAAAACTTCATGCACACAGATCTGTTCCCTTTTTCTTCATTTTAATATGTAATATTTGTTTTTAATACATATTTTGTATATTGTAATTCATCTGATGCACCACCAATCTGCTATATTCTATACTCAATGGCTAATAGCAACGACTCTATGATTGGATGCCGCAACCTTTGGAAGGCTTGTTCAGCACAGGTGGTGCAAAGATGTGGATGTGGGGAGGCAATCACCGGATTACAGTCAGATGTGTATGGGCCGATTTACCATTGCTTTCTTCCCTACATAAAGGTTCTGTCTGATATCAGTTGTCAGTATGAGTAGGCCTCAATGGAGGCTGAAACGCGTCCGTGTGTTTTCCTACTGTGATGGAATTAAAATCAAGATTTTATTGCACGAGAGATGCCTGGCTGGGCATCCATTCTTTGCTGCTATGTTTTGTTTTATGATTGTGCCATTCTGTTATAACTACAGCTGAGTCCCATAAAAAATAAAAGAAGAATAAAATCATTTTCTTATAAAAATCATACATTCATTACCATTGCTCCAAGAGTAAGCAAACTTTTGAGCACAACTGTAACACAGTAGTTAGGTAAACAGTGTAGCTCGCAATGATCTACTGTTAACCCAACTGCTATGAAAGTCAATGGGAGATCTGCAAATCTGCCCATTCAGCTTCCAAACCACCTCCAGCTGCCAGAGAGGGCCAGGGGAACCTCAATCTCAAGATAGGTGTAGGTTCCACATCTATTTAAGGTATATTATGTGGATTTCCCAGAAATGTTGAGATGGGAATACATTTTAAAATTATAGTAGGGCTAATAACAGGTTATGATTGACTATTTATTAAAGAAAATCTGACTACTGTTTACCCACACTAAACTCAATATACTGGGTTATAGTATGGGTGAAGAGCTCTAAAATGAAGGGTGCACCTTTTGGTGGCGTAGGTGCAGAGTTCTCTCCTTTCAAGCTTTTATGCATATTGCGCTACAGCGCATATTTTCTCCCCGCCCCGCCCCCTTCCTTTACATGAGAGCCAGGGAGGGGGGTGGGAATGATGGCTTATGAATGCTCTGCTCATTGCTACTAACCAACCACTTCTCGCCTCTCATGTCACGGAAGGGGGCGGGCCAGAAAGTAGAATGAGGAAGCTCCCCGCCTCCAATGAGCGCTGTAGTGCAATATCAATAGAAGCTTGAAAAGACAGAACGCCATCACCGTCAATAAGAGTAAGTGACCCTTCATTTTAAAGCTCTTCACCTGCACTATAACCCAGTATATTGGGTTTAATGCAGGTGCAATAGCTGTCAGATTCTATTTAATGTTACATTTGCTAGGAGGCCACTTAATGTTTCAGAATTGCTTGCAGACAGGGAACAGATCTCAAAGAAATAGATTATCAGGTTATCTAGCTACCAGCAGTGAAGTTAACTAAAGTTAGCTACAATAGTATCAAATTTAGCTAAAAGGATCTTTTGTTCCAAGGTCAAAATGAATCCTAATAAAATGTATGTCTACAATATTTTAATACAAATTCTATAAACATATGGTGGGAGATGGGCAGATGTACATTCTCTCTGTCTATTCTTATTACAGGGGAAACAACAGATTAAAAGCTGTCCAATCTATTTCCCCTGTCCTTTACACTAAACCTCAGGCAAATGTCTGCCAATCTCTGTATGTATTACATTGTCAGCGGATGCCTCTGAAAAATATAAAACATTATAGAAAGCTTAAAGGAAAAAAAACTTTTTTTTATATATCAACTGGTTCCAGAAAGTTAAACAGATTTGTAAATTACTTCTATTTAAAAATCTACATCCTTTCAGTACTTATGAGCTTCTGAAGTTGAGTTGTTTTTTTCTGTCTAAGTTCTCTCTGATGACACGTGTCTCGGGAACCGCCCAGTTTAGAAGCAAATTCCCATAGCAAACCTATGTGCAGTTCCCGAGACAAGCAGAGATGTCAGCAGAGAGCACTATTGCCAGACAGAAAACAACAACTCAACTTCAGCAGCTGATAATTATTGAAAGGATTAAGATTTTTTAATAGAAGTAATTTACAAATCTGTTTAACTTTCTGGAGCCAGTTGATATATAAAAAAAAGTTTTTTCCTGGAATACCCCTTTAACTCCTTAACGACGCAGGAGGTATATTTACGTCCTCCGCCGGCTCCCGCAATATGCTGCGGGGTCACGCGGTGTCCCCGCGTCATATCGGGTCGGTACCTGCGGCTATTAATGGTCGAGACCCGCAGCTAATACAGGACATCACCGATCGCGGTGATGCCCTGTATTAACCCTTCAGATGCGGCGATCAAAGCTGACCGTTGTGTCTGAAGTGAAAGTATCCCGGCTGCTCAGTCGGGCTGTTCGGGACCTCCGCGGTGAAATCACGGCATCCCGAACAGCTTACAGGACACCGGGAGGGCCCTTAACTGCCTCCTCGGTGTCCGATCGACGAATGACTGCTCCGTGCCTGAGATCCAGGCAGGAGCAGTCAAGTGCCGATAACACTGATCACAGGCGTGTTAATACACGCCAGTGATCAGCATGTCCAAACTATAAAAATATATCATTAATTAAACCGCACTGTCAATGGCGTACACGCAAAAAAATTCCAAAGTCCAAAAAAGCATATTTTTGGTCACTTTTTATACCATTAAAAAATGAATAAAAAGTGATAAAAAAGTCAGATCAAAACAAAAATCATACCGATAAAAACTTCAGATCACGGCGCAAAAAATGAGCCCTCATACCGCCCTGTACGTAGAAAAATAAAAAAGTACACCGGTGAAAAACATCTTAGGGGATAAGATGTCTGATCGCCGGGGTCCCTCCGCTGGGGTCCCCCGTGATCTCCGACCCGGCAGCGGCGTTAAAAACCTGCATGGCTTTGTTACTTTATTATTTTAAAATGGTGGCAAGGGGATTTTAGTGCTCTCACTGCTGTTTTTGAGCCCCTGCGAGCCCCCTCCATGGTGCATAGCTATTTTTTATTCTTTCCATATCAGGAGGCAGGACCAGAACTGGGATGCTTGCCAGCAGTGCTCACACCTGGACTTCCGTTCCCATACTTCTTTACCCAATCACAGGATAGCATCTATTCCTCTCTGCAATGTGATGACATATTTCTGGAGACAACATAGAATACAAGATAAGGAGCACTCACCGAAAGTGAATCATGTTCAAACACAACAGAGAAGTTCTTGCAGGGGAGAAGTGGAGGCTACAACTGTTTCACGCATTGTGGCACTTAAATGAAATAACTGCAGTTATACATCAAATAGGTACAAATTACTTTATAAAGGAAAAAGGGAGGTTATTTCTGGAAGTAAATTCCAGTGTTAAACCAATTCTCTTGCTCCCTCAATCCACTAGTGCAGATAAAGATTAAGAAAAAGATTAGCTTTGTATTTTATTCCTGAATAGAATAAACAAAAACAAAAACAGACATACCATATCTGACATAAGTGAGTCCAACCCTCACATTTTCTGTAGTTATTTTACTGTATCTTTTCATGTGACAACACTGAAAAAATGACACTCTGCTAGAATGTAAAGTAATGAGTGTGCAGCCTGTATAACAGTGTTAGTAGAAAGAGTAATAACACCAAATTGAAGACACTTGCTCTCCATTCACACCTGAGGCCTTGTAACACTAATGAGTCACATGACACCATGAAAGGAAAATAGCTAATTTGGACATTTCCACTTAGTACTTACTTTTGTTGCCAAGGTTTAGACATGTGTGTTGAATTAATTTAGGGCCCGGAATTCAAGAGGAATTCGAGCAGAAAAAAGTTACGTCCGAAAAATCTAAATTTCATTTTGTGCGGAATGCACGCGGAAATGCGCGCGGAATTACGCGCGGAAAGAGGGAAGAAGGAAGCGGAGGGTTTGTGGGAGGGCCATATCGGCCATTTTATGATTGTGCTTAGACGTAGTTGTGGGGGGTGTAGTGTGATGCGCCGTTCCACCACTCCTTCATCCGTGGATGCCACAAAATCATTAGTTTCGCTCATTTTTAACAGATTTTGGAAAGACAGCACTTTGCTCTGCTTCTATCTTGTCCTAAAATGGCTGACGAGTAAAAAAAGGGTGGAGTGTGGGGTGGAGAATGGGTGTCATCCTTTTTCCATGGGCTGTCTCTTCCACATTTTTCCGCGCGCATTCCGTGCGGAAACGATCTTGGGCGTAAATTTTTTCTCCCATTGACTTCAATTGAATTCTGCTAGCGGATTCCGCTTGAAGAATGAACATGCTCTTTCTTCAAGCGGAACGGAATTCAGCGTCGGAATTCCGCTAGCGGAATTTAGGCTGTGTGAACAGGACAGCGGAAATTACATTGAAGTCAACGGCAGAGGAGATGGCAATTCTTTTGGAGCGGATAATTCAAGAGGAATTACTCGAGTAAAGAGGACACAACACTAAACACTGTTATACAGGCTGTCCTCTTACTGTTTTATATTGTAGCAGAGTGTCATGTTGTCACATGAAAAGATATAATAAAATATTTACAAGAATGTGAGGGGTGGACAAACTTGTGAAATAGTGTAAATGCATTAAATTATACAAAGTACAAATGTGTGAAGCTACACTAAACATTATTTAGATGCATAACAAATTAGTTTTTATACAGTAGATAATAGTTGCTATTGCAACCACAACAATACACAATTCATGTTATTTTGTTCCACTAATAAAAAAAAGTTTAAGAAGAATATTAAATGGGCACCGTCAGATAAAAAACTTTTTATATGTTGTACATCTTGGCAAAACATTAACTTTTCTAGATACTTTAATAGAAAATGTTATTTCCTTTTTATAAAAAAATTATGGCTTAAAAAATCATGGCTCCTACGTCATCTTCAGCCGAGCGGGCGCTCTGCCCAGCTCATCCCTATGAATCACCTCCCTCCCTGCTCGCTCATCAGGTTTACTCTACGGCGAATACGCCACTTCCTGGGAGCACCCACCCGGCCATAGATGACATAGGGGTGCCCGTAGCTCCGGCCGTACCTCTGCCCATGCTACAAATACTTCATTTACATAAGAAGAAATGGCTGGACATTTCAGGACACAGTAGGCATCGTTTTGATCAGTATCCCTTGCACTACAAGCCTGTATGACAGGTTAGTGGGGGTGATACTGATGACAGATTTCCTTTAGGAAGTCTCTTCTCTTTATGTAGTACATGCATTTCTGACAGTGAGCTATACCCAAAATACTACAACCTAATTGCTTTGTACACATAAAGAAAGACTGACTTACCCCAAGTAATAATAACATAATTGACATTGGTATTTGGATCAGTAAGGCTGGGTTCACCTATGTTCAGCGTCCAGCATGGGTGAACTCAGCCTAAATCTCGATGCAACTGATGCCACGGCTGATGACAACATGCATCAGTTAATATCAGTTATGTAGCATCAGTCCATTGTTTCTAGTGCCCGATGCCGTCCAATGTGTCCAACCATCCAGTGTAAAAATTGAGATGCCGGATAATTGTGAACTGTCACATTCAAATGCATGGGATCAATTCTACTATCAGTTTTCCTCCGGTACACACCACACTCAGCTCCTGAGTGCGCGTCCTGGAAGGGTAGTGGGCGAAAAGGCGTACATATGCGCCCTGCATCCTTAAGGGGTTAAGGAATTACATTATGAACTATACGATCACATTGATAGTGTATGGTTATCCTGCAGACGCCATCAGGAGGATGTAGACTTTTCTGTAAATTGTCTGTTGCAAAAAAATGCTATTCTCTAACCCAGTACACTGGAGGTAAAGAAACGTGGTACCTTCAACAAAATAAAAATTAAAATTAAAAAAAAAAGAAGATAAGTAATAAGTAAAACAAAGAGAATGCATCACAATGTCTCTCTACCTACTTCTATTACCAATTACATTCAGTAACCATCTTTCTTTTCACTTCACACTTAATGTATGGAGAGGGACCTGACAAGTGACGTTCCATCACAAATCACCATGATGAAGAGACCATTTCAGTGGAATAATTGTAAAAAGATGAGGTTTTAATCATGCATGATAAAAGTTTTATTAGTTCTTTGATAATGGGTGCTAGATTACTTGTGGCAGTCTTTTTTCTTCCTGTGTAAAGCAGTTTACTAAGGTATGGTTCCTAGTACATATATCTGAGTTCAGGAAGCTGCAGGCAAGGCCACAAGTCTCTTGTGCCTCGGGGCCATGTAAACCTGCAGCCATCACTACACAGAGAGAACTCAAATGTCCGCCTAAGGCTACCACAACCTAGATCTACAGAAATGACTAATCCGTGCCTCTGTTCCTTGGTCATAATGTCTGGTTTAAAGCCAAGACCCCCACTGATCACTAGAACGGGCCAGGTGAAGTGTGCTTTATCCCCCTGCTTGTAGCAGTCTCTTTCCTGCTTCACAGGACGGCCCCATTATACATTGGGGAAAAAAAGTATTTAGTCAGCCACCAATTTCTCTAAGATTTAAAGGGCCAGTACACCCTTAATTATTGTTTCCACCTTCACCTCAGTTATAAGTTTCTGCACCTCCCATCATTCCTTGCTGGATCTTTGTTGCCTTGTGCCTTAGTGAAAGTGTATTCTGTGTTGCACTGCCATGTCCTGACCCTCAGCTCCGTGTCCTGACCCTGCTCCTATGCCACCTGCCAATATTCCTATTGCTACGTTCCTGACCTCGCTCCACGGCCGCCAGCCCTGACCTCCTGCTATCCAGACCACGTCTTGCCTATCCCTTCTGTGCCTCGCATCACATCAGCTGCCTGTGTGGTCGAGTCATTCCAGGAGTAGCGACCTTGCCATAGCAAGGCCATCCCGATTTGCAGCGGGCTCTGGTGAAAACCAGCGGCACCTTAGACTCCGCTTCCTGGCACGGCCTGCGTCATCTGCCACACAGGTCCAGCGGATCCACCACCTCCATGAGTATCCTGCCAATTGCCGTGAGTCTTTACAATAAGTATTTGATCACCTACAAACAAGCAAGATTTTTGGCTCTCACAGACCTGTAACTTCTTCTTTAAGAGTCGCCTCTGTCCTCCACTTGTTACCTGCATTAATAGCACCTGTCTGAACTTGTTATCAGTATAAAAGACACCTGTCCACAACCTCAAACAGTCACACTCCAAACTCCACTATGTCCAAGACAAAAGAGCTGTCGAAGAACACCAGAAACTAAATTTTAGACCTGCACCAGACTGGTAAGACTGAATCTGCAATAGGCAAGCAGCTTGTTGTGAAGAAATCAACTGTGGAAGCAATTATTATAAAATGGAAGACATACAAGACCATTGATAATCTGGGGCTCCACGCAAGATCTCACCCTGTGGTGTCAAAATGATCACAAGAACAGTGAGCAAAAATCCCAGAACCACAAGAAGGGACCTAGTGAATGACCTGCCGAGAGCTGGGACCAAAGTAACAAAGGCTACCATCAGTAACACACTATGCCGCCAGGGACTCAAATCATGCAGTGGAAGACGTGTCCCCCTGCTTAACCCCTTAACAACGCAGGACGTAAATGTACGTCCTGGTGATGTGGTACTTAACGCACCACGACGTACATTTACGTCCTGAGCATAACCTAGGGCATCGGAGCGATGCTGGCATCATGCGCGGCAGGTCCCGGCTATGGATCACAGCCAGGGACCTGCCGGTAATGGCGGACATCCGCGATCCCGCGGATGTCCGCCATTAACCTCTCAGATGCCGTGATCAATACAGATCACGGTATCTGCAGCATCGCGGTCACTTAACAGGATGATCGGATCGCCCGCAGCGCTGCCGCGGCGATCCGATCATCCTGCACGGCAGACGGAAGTCCCCTCACCTGGCTCTGCTGCCTTCCGGGAGTCTTCTGCTCTGATCTGCCTTCCCGCAGACCAGAGCAGAAGATGACCGATAATGCTGATCAGTGCTGTGTCCTATACATAGCACTGAACAGCATTAGCAATCGAATGGTTGCTATAAATAGTCCCCTATGGGGACTATAAGAGTGTAAAAATAAAAGTAAAACAAGTAAAAAAATTTAGTAAAAAAAAAGTGAAAAACCCCCTCCCCCAATAAAAACGTAAATTGTCCCATTTTCCCTATTTTACCCCCAAAAAGTGTAAAAAAATTATTTTATATACATATTTGGTATCGCCGCGTGTGTAAATATCCGAACTATTAAAATAAAGTTTAAATGATCCCGTACGGGGAACGGTGTGAACGTAAAAAAAAAAAAAAAATCCAAAATAGCTGATTTTTAATAACATTTTATTCCCTTAAAAAAATTTATAAAAAATGTAATAAAAGTTTTGTATAAGCAAATATAGTATTAATAAAAAGTAAAGATCACGGCGCAAAAAATGAGCCCTCATACTACCGCTTATACGGAAAAATGAAAAAGTTATAGGTCTTCAAAATAGGGGGATTTTAAACGTACTAATTTGGTTAAAAAGTTTGCGATTTTTTTTAAGCGCAACAGTAATAGAAAAGTGTATAATCATGGGTATCATTTTAATCGTATTGACCCAGAGAATAAAAAACACATGTCATTTTTACCATAAATTGTACGGCGTGAAAACAAAACCTTCCAAAATTTGCAAAATTGCAGTTTTCTTTTTAATTTCCCCACACAAATAGTATTTTCTTGGTTGCGCCATACATTTTATGGTAAAGTGAGGCATGGCATTACAACGGACAACTGGTGGCGCAAAAAAAAAGCCCTCATACTAGTCTGTGGATGAAAATATAAAAGAGTTATGATTTTTTGAAGGGGAGGAGGAAAAAACGAAAACGTAAAAATAAAATTGTGAAAACCTCCTTCCATCAGCAAGGGTACTGAAGATGAAACTTGGCTGGGTTTGTCAGCATGACAATGATCCCAAACACACCTCCCGGGCAACAACGGAGTTGCTTCGTAAAAAGCATTTCAAGGTTATGGAGAGGCCTAGCCAGTCTCCAGATCTCAACCCCATAGAAAACCATTGGAGGGAGTTGAAAGTCCGTGTTGCCCAGCGACAGACCCAAAACATCACTGCTCTAGAGGAGATCTGCATGGAGGAATGGGCCAAAATACCAGCAACAGTGTGTGAAAACCTTGTGAAGACAGAAAACGTTTGACCTCTGTCAGGGTGTATAAAAAAGTATTGAGATGAACTTTTGTTATTGACCAAATACTTATTTTCCTTTACTTAAGAATCAATTCTTAAAAAATCAGAAAATGGGATTTTATGGATTTTTTTTATGTCTCTCATAGTTGAGGTATACCTATAATGAAAATTACAAGCCTCTCTCATCTTTTTAAGTGGGAGAACTTGCACAATTGGTGGGTGACTAAATATTTTTTTTCCCCACTGTAAGTCTATGAGATTGCTATGAGAGTCTACTGAGTTTGCTTCCAGCAAAGGATAGAATTGCACTTGTTCTGATTATTGGGGGTCTCAGCACTATGACCCCAACCAATCAAAATGTTTGACGTCATAAATTTTTTTATAAGACATAATATTATGATAATATTATGTTCCAAATGGATATGCAGAATTTGAATGCTTGGGCAAAGAGATCCAAATACTTTTTAAGACTGATACATTTTTGATTATGATCATGGGCAGGGAAGCTCATTGCCAAATTACTTAGTAAATAGGAAAACACTGGGTAGAAATGACATGAAGAATGAGAATGTCATGGAGAACGACTTGGGAATTTTTGTTGACAGTAAATTTTACTGTACCAACCAGTGTCAGGCAGCTGCTGCCATGGCAAATAATATAATAGGGTGATAAAGTGTAAATACCATAAAGGCAGACCATGGGGTTGCTATGGGGCCCTTGAACAGAGTGGGCTCAGCCATGGTTAGCCCCATTCCTTTTGCTACTTGTTTGTGCTACTCCATTTGGAAATTGCATTGTCAGCAAATAAATGGATGGAGCTATTTACCCAAAGGTCATGAAGAGCATGGGGGAAAGAAAAGCAAGGTTTTTCTGTCCTGAATGGCAAAATCAGATGCAATAAGAGGAGAATCATTTGGTACTTTGTGATGGGGCCCACTCTTCTACGTATGCTACTGATGGGGTGCACAAATACATAGGACAAAAACATATAGTTCTACCAATTTACAAATGACCAGACCACACATGTTGTGTACAGTTATGGGCTCCAGTGCACAAGAAATACATGGTAGAGCTTAAGTGGGTTCGCAGTAGGCAAACAAAATACTAAATAGAATGGGAAGACTACAGTTTGGAAAAAAATAAAAAACGCTAAAGTAAAGAAGGTTCCTTCAAAACAGTAGGAGGGGATCTCACATTGAAAGAGCAGTAAGAGTATAAACTACAACAGGAAGTTGTTATGACAAACTCACTTTATGGATTCTTATAATCCAGAGATTTAGTTTGACAGATTTGTAGCTTTTTGTTTTTCCTAAGAGGGAAAATATTGGCTTCTACCACATCAAAAGTTTTCAATTTTATCCTCCAAATATATATTTTTTTTTAGGTTACGCAATTCTAATATGTTAAAATTATGGGTGTTAAAAAAAAAAAAATATACAACTTGTCCTGCACAGATTAAGCCCTCACTTGACTCCTTAGTGAGCAGGAAAGTAAGAAAAAACATAGGTAAAAATACAAATATCAGGCAAGAAGAGGTTAAACAAAAGCTCCAGGGTGTCCCCTGATGTGCCAGAGCTCTACTACACCTGTCTTAGAAAGTTTAAGGGTGCATTCCCACCAGTGGCGGATCCAGGGGGGGGGGGCAACGGGGCAATTGCCCCCCCCCCCCCCCCGAGATTGCTGCCCCCCACCCTCTAGAATGGTGGAGCCGAAGCTGTAAGCTTCCGCTCCACCATTCACTAACCTAGGCAGTCACACGCTGTGAGTACACAGCGTGTGAGCTGCGGGGTCGCGATCCTCTGCAGGCCGGCGCGATGACGTCACATCATCGCGCCGGCGCCCGGAAATCCCGTCCCCGCGGCCAGCATACAGTAAGTAAGAAGAGTATGCTCAGGGCCCAGGGGATTTGGGAGACAGAATATCTGCCACTGTTAAGGGCACTGTATCGGAGGGGGAGGGGGATTTAAAAACTTAGGGGCGGGGGGGAGAGAAAGGGGAATTTTTAATGTGAGGTGCTGCAGGGCAAAGCACTGGGGGCACTATATGTTAAAAGCACATGACAGGGGGCCCCCTGTGCTGTGCCCCTCACATATAATGCCCCCTGTGCTGTGCCCCACACATATAATACCCTCTGTGCTGTGCCCCACACATATAATACCCCCTGTGCTGTGCCCCCCACACATATCATTTATATGTGTGGGCACAGCACAGGGGGCATTATATGTGTGGGGCACAGCACAGGGGGCATTATATGTGTGGGGCACAGCACAGGGGGAATTATGTGTGGGGCACAGCACAGGGGGCATTATATCATATAATGCCCCCTGTGCTGTGCCCCACACATATAATACCCCCTGTGCTGTGCCCCCCACACATATAATTTATATGTGTGGGCACAGCACAGGGGGCATTATATGTGTGGGGCACAGCACAGGGGACATTATGTGTGGGGCACAGCACAGGGGGCATTATATGTGTGGGGCACAGCACAGGGGGCATTATATGTGTGGTGCACAGCACAGGGGGAATTATGTGTGGGGCACAGCACAGGGGGCATTATATGATATAATGCCCCCTGTGCTGTGCCCCACACATATAATGCCCCCTGTGCTGTGCCCCACACATATAATGCCCCCTGTGCTGTGCCCCACACATATAATGCCCCCTGTTCTGTGCCCACACATATAAATGATATGTGTGGGGGGCACAGCACAGGGGGTATTATATGTGTGGGGCACAGCACAGGGGGCATTATATGATATAATGCCCCCTGTGCTGTGCCCCACACATAATTCCCCCTGTGCTGTGCACCACACATATAATGCCCCCTGTGCTGTGCCCCACACATATAATGCCCCCTGTGCTGTGCCCCACACATAATGTCCCCTGTGCTGTTCCCCTCACATATAATGCCCGTGCTGTGCCCCACACATATAATGCCCCTTGTTCTGTGCCCATCACATATAATGCCCCCTGTGCTGTGCCCGACACATATAATGCCCCCTGTGCTGTGCCCCTCACAAATAATGCCCCCATCATGTGCCCTTCATATATAATGCCCCCATCCTGTGCCCCTCATATATAATGCGCCATCATGCGCCCCTCACATATAATGCCCCCTGTCCTGTGCCCCTCACATATAATGCTCCTGTCATGTACCCCAAACATATAATGCCCCCTGTGCTGTGCCCCTCACATATAATGCCCCCTGACTGGACAGGACAGGGGGCATTATATGTGAGGGGCGCATGATGGGGGCATTATATGTGAGGGGCAAAGAACGGGGGCATTATATGTGAAGGGCACAGCATGGGGCATTATATGTGAGGGGTGCATAATGGGGGCATTATATGTGAGGGGCAAAGAACGGGGGCATTATATGTGAAGGGCACAGCACAGGGGGCATTATATGTGTGGGGCATATGACAGGAGTATTATATGTGAGGGGCACAGCATGGGGGGCATTATATGTGAGGGGCACAGCACAGGGGGCATTATATGTGAGGGGAACAGCACAGGGGACATTATATGTGAGGGGAGCAGCACGGGGGGCATTATATGTGAGGGGCACAGCACAGGGGGCATTATATGTGAGGGATGCATGATGGGGGCATTATATGTGAGGGGCAAAGAACGGGGAATTATATGTGACGGGCACAGCACAGGGGGCAATATATGTTAGGGGCACAGGGTATTATTATGTGGGGGGAACAGGACGGGTCATAATTATTATATGTAGGGGCAAAAGATGGGGCATTATTACTATATGTGAAGGCACAGAGTGTTCTGCATTTCAGAAGTATATTGTAGATTATGAGGAATTTCTGGGGTGGTAAGTTTTTTTATGGGCCACAATAAATTTGGGTATTTTATTCAGAGGGTGCACTGCACAGCAAGTTATATTCAGAGAGTGCAGTGTGTGGTAGTATTAAATTTAGAGGGTACAGTATGTGGTAGTATTATATTCAGAGAGTGCAGTTTGTGGTAGTATTATATACAGAGGGTACAGTGTGTGGTAGTATTCTATTCAGAGAGTGCAGTGTGTGGTAGTATTAAATTTAGAGGGCACAGTGTGTGGTAGTATTATATTCAGAGAGGGCACTGTGTGGTAGTATTATATTCAGAGAGTGCAGTGTTTGGTAGTATTATATACAGAGGGTACAGTGTGTGGTAGTATTCTATTCAGAGAGTGCAGTGTGTGGTAGTATTAAATTTAGAGGGCACAGTGTGTGGTAGTATTCTATTGAGAGAGTGCAGTGTGTGGTAGTATTCTATTCAGAGAGTGCAGTGTGTGGTAGTATTACATTTAGAGGCCACAGTGTGGTAGTATTATATTCAGAGAGTGCAGTGTGTGGTAGTATTATATTCAGAGAGTGCAGTGTTTGCTAGTATTAAATTTAGAGGGCACAGTGTGTGGTAGTGTTATATTCAGAGGGCACAGTGTGTGGTAGTATTATATTTAGATGGCGCAGTGTGTGGTAGTATTATATTCAGAGGGTACGGTGTGTGATAGTATTATATTCAGAGGGTACGGTGTGTGGTAGTATTATATACAGAGGGTACAGTGTGTGGTAGTATTCTATTCAGAGAGTGCAGTGTGTGGTAGTATTAAATTTAGAGGGCACAGTGTGTGGTAGTATTATATTCAGAGAGGGCACTGTGTGGTAGTATTATATTCAGAGAGTGCAGTGTTTGGTAGTATTATATACAGAGGGTACAGTGTGTGGTAGTATTCTATTCAGAGAGTGTAGTGTGTGGTAGTATTAAATTTAGAGGGCACAGTGTGTGGTAGTATTCTATTCAGAGAGTGCAGTGCGTGGTAGTATTCTATTCAGAGAGTGCAGTGTGTGGTAGTATTACATTTAGAGGGCACAGTGTGGTAGTATTATATTCAGAGAGTGCAGTGTGTGGTAGTATTATATTCAGAGAGTGCAGTGTTTGCTAGTATTAAATTTAGAGGGCACAGTGTGTGGTAGTGTTATATTCAGAGGGCACAGTGTGTGGTAGTATTATATTTAGATGGCGCAGTGTGTGGTAGTATTATATTCAGAGGGTACGGTGTGTTGCGGTATTATATTCAGAGGGTACAGTGTGTTGTATATTCAGGAGGTACAATGTGTCAGAATTATATTCAGAAGGTATGTGCCAGTATTATATTTGAAGAATACAGTGTCTGGCAGTATTATAATAATTATTATTTTCATATAGAGGATCAGAATCCGCTGACATAGTGAGGAGCCGTCTGGGCATCAAGTTCTGCAGAGAGAGCATTTAGCTGAAACAAGTCCCGGCGGTATGTACCAGCTGAATTAGATAAGGAAAGACTATAGAGAAGACGTCACCTGTAGTCACTGATATCATTCTGTATCCTCCTGTGTGTCCCATCAGAGCTGGAGTCACTGAAGAAGTTCTGCAGTAATGATGGGTGAAACAACAACTCCCAGCATCCCCTTACCACTGCTTAGGTCATACTGGGAGCTGTAGTTTTAAATGGTAAAAACTTCTTTAGCACTTTCCCATTCTGTGGCAATTGGTATATTTGATAATTATTCTGACATGTGAACATGGCCTAAGAGTCTTAAACAAGGTTAGGACTGAATGATACATTTAATAATATTGTAAGTTCCGTAAGCAACACCTTTTTTTTTGGCCGCCAACACAAAATACTCTAATAGTTCCCCTCCCGAGACTCTACTCTGGATCCGCCCCTGGTTCCCACCTGGCGTATACGCAGCATATTTCACGCTGCGCAAAATTTACGGCAGCAGCGGGAAATACTCTGCGTATACCTTGCTCACTATACACACAAGGCTTTCCGGCGGCAGCCCTATGTCTGCAGTGAGTTTTGGAGGCGGAACCCCATGTCACGGTCACGCCGGCACACGGCTCTGCCTCCAAAACTCACTACACACATAGGGCTGCCGCCGGAAAGCCTTGTGTGTATAGTAGCAAGTATTACGCAGTGTATTTCCTGATGCTGCCGTAAATTTTGCGCAGCATGAAATATGCTGCGTATACGCCAGGTGGGAACGCACCCTAAGGATGGAACTTATTATTGTCTGTGTAAAGTTCTTTTACCCCTGTTTGGAAGTCATGTTTGCTTCCCCCACATTTATCAAAGAGGTGCACATACTTTATAAATAGTGAAGTTGCTTAGTTGTAGACATGTTTCTAAGTGTGGTCCATGGTTGTATAAGTTCACAATTTGAGCACTTTTGTGCCCGTAAATGTTAAAAGGTGCTTTTCAGAAATACGTTACCACTGCAAAGTTAAACAGAAACATCATTCTTCAATACCCCTTTCTACAAAAGCACTTACAGCTACACCATGTGCTAATTTTTGCACAAAAACCATTAAGCAAAACTTTACACCTAGATAGAAAATAAAACTGCTCTACGACTAATAATATATTACCCCCTAGGTGTTTTCCATGTGCAGCTACTGAAGCAAATTTTAGCTGAATTCAGTGAGCGGCAGTAGAGCCGTGTAGCCCTGTGCCCTCACCATTGACGGCAATGCAGTACTTGCGGAATTCAGCACAAAGAATGAACAGGTTCATTCTTTCCGTTAATCAATTTCTGAGGCGTAATTTTCCACTGCTGAAATTCCACAGTGTGAACAAGTCCACGGAAGACCCATTCACACTAATGTTAGGGGTTCATACAGCACAATTTTGACACATAATTCTGCACGCAGAATTCTGCGGTAATTACTTAGTGTGAACATACCCTTAAAAAGAAATGGAGGACTTGTGCTTCTCCCTTCTGCTTGATCCAGTTTTAGCAGATGCTGCACGTCTGTCTCCAGGTTGGGTGTGGTATTACAACTTGGCTCCTTTCACTTCAATGGAACTGAGCTGCAGAACCACACCCAACCTGGAGACAGACAGAGAGCGGTTTATGAAAGAAAGTAGCTGTTTTTCTATTCCTGGATAACCCCTTTAAATCGAAAACTTCATCAAAAATGGCAATGACAATTTTCCAAAAAAATGTCACGTGTGAACCCAGCCTTGTCATGATAACTAGTGGACACAAACAATCCTGTGATGATCAATACTAGAGATGAGCAGATGGAATCGGACGAAACCGAATTCGTTTCGAATTTCATGAAAAATTTGATTCTGACCGAATCCGAATTTCCACTCGATTTGAAATAGTGAATTTCTTCATTCAGTTTTGTTATTACTCTAAGGCTAATATTCCAGTAAAAAAAAAAACGTATTTAGAGAAATTTTTATTTTCTATAACAAAATTTTTATACATTTTTAACCCCTTAACCTCTTGGGGACTGATCCTTAAGGACTCAGGGCGTACCTGAAATCATTCAGCAGGCATCCCGTGCAAATGCCTGGGAGGTCCTGAGACCATGTCGGCGATCGGCGCAAATAGCCGATCAATTCAGATCGATCGATTTGCGCAATTCCGGGCTGATCGGGTCTCTGATGACCCGATCGCCCGGAAAATAGTGATGATCGGAGCTGTCAGTGACAGCCCCGATCATCCTAAGGGATAGGAGCGAGGTGGCAGGGTGCCACCTCCTCCTATCCCCTGCGATTGGCCGATCGGCGGACTGATCGGCGAATCGCAGGGCTGGGGCGGGGGGGGACATTCATTTCCCCTCGCTCTGCCCTCTCCTGGATGTCGGGGCAGAGCGGGGGAAGATGGTGGCGATGTGCGGGGGTCCTTGATGCTGCGGGGATCGGCGGCAGTCACGCGGGGACCAGGACAGCAGCAGGCAAGTGCTGCGGCTGCGGTGTCAGATGCTGCAGTGAAGATCGCCTTGATCTTCACTGCAGCTTCTAGGGGATCAAAAATACAACTCCCAGCATGTCCAGACAGCCTTTGGCTGTCTGGGCATGCTGGGAATTGTAGTTTTGCAACATCTGGAGGACCACAGTTTGGAGACCACTGTGCATCGGTCTCCAAACTGTGCCCTTCCAGATGTTGCAAAACTACAGTCCAGGCATGCTGGGAGTTGTAGTTCTGTAACATCTGGCCCTTCAGATGTTCCAGAACTACAACTCCCAGCATGCCTGGACAGTCTCAGCATGCTGGGAGTTGTAGTTTTGCAACATCTGGAAGAGCACAGTTTGGAGACCACTATACAGTGGTCTCTAAACTATAGACCTCCAGATGTTGCAAAACAACAACTCCCAGCATGCTGAGACTGTCCAGGCATGCTGGGAGTTGTAGTTCTGGAACATCTGAAGGGACACTGTATAGTGTGCTCTTCCAGATGTTGCAAAACTACAACTCCCAGCATGCCTGTCGGCAGTCTGGCCATACTGCGAGCTGTAGTTTTGAACAACTGGACGCACCCTGGTTGGGAAACATTGTCTGTTTCCTAACTCAGTGTTTCCCAACCAGTGTGCCTCCAGCTGTTGCAAAACTATAACTCCCAGCATGCACTGACAGACCATGCATGCTGGGAGTTGTAGTTTTGCAACAGCTGGAGGCACACTGGTTGGGAAACACTGAGTTAGGAAACAGACAATGTTTCCCAACCTAACTCAGTGTTTTGCAACCAGTGTGCCTCCAGCTGTTGCATAACCACAACCCTCAGCATGCACGGACAGCCAAAGGACATGCTGGGAGCTGTAGTTTTTCAACAGCTGGAGGTTTGACCCCCCCCATTCACACAGGCGAGGGTTTACAGTTAGTCTCTCGCTGAAAGTTAGAGATGCAGGAAATTTTCCGCTGCAGCTCAAACTCCCAGCGGGAAGCTCGCAGTAATTCCCCGGCAGCCTGAATGTACCCTAAAAACTCTACACTACACTACACTTACACAAAATAAAGGGTAAAACACTACATATACACATACCCCTACACAGTTACCACCCCCCCCCCCAATAAAAATTAGAAACCTCTGGTACGGCACGGTTTCTAAAACAGAGCCTCCAACTGTTGCAAAACAACAACTCCCAGTATTGTCGGACAGCCATTGACTGTCCAGGCATGCTGGGAGTTTTGCAACAGCTGGAGGCACCCTGTTTGGGAAACACTGCCGTAGGGTAATTTTAGTATCCGAGGCAAGTCGAATTCTTGCATCCGGGTCTGTCCCTATGCAAATATCTAATTTAGGCCTCAAATGCACATGGCGCTCTCTAACTCCGGAGCCCTGTCGTATTTCAAGGCAACAGTGTAGGGCCACATATGGGGTATTTCTGTACTCAGGAAAAATTACCCAACAAATTTTGGGGGGCTTTTTCTCCTTTTACCCCTTATGAAAAGGTAAAGTTGGGGTCTACACCAGCCTGTTAGGTGTTGGCCCATGCTTTTCATTTTCACAAGAAGGAAAAGGAAAAAAAGACCCCCAAAATTTGTAACGCAGTTTCTCCTGAGTATGGAAATGCCCCATATGTGGACGTAAAATGCTCTGCGCACGCACAACAAGGCTCAGGAGTGAGAGTGCGCTATGTACATTTGAGGCCTAAATTGGTGATTTGCACAGGGGTGGCTGATTTTACAGCGTTTCTGACCAGTAGCGTTGCGACCCGGGTGCGGGGGGTGCGGCCCGCACCGGGTGACACCAACCTAATGGGGTGACACCAAAACGCTCCGCAGCACCCACCCCCCCCCCCCTCCCCAGCTACACCGACACCCCCCATCTGTGCCCGACCGGCCTCCCGTCCGTCAGCATAACACCACCACCACCCCCCCCCCCCCGCCTTCACCTGCGCTGTGCGGTGCGCCCGTCCGTCAGCACCCCCCGGCCTTCATCGCCGCTGTGCGCCCGTCCGTCAGCCCCACCGCATGGGACGTTAGTGACGTCACTCACAGGGCGCCCGGAGAGAAGGATCGCTGCGCTGGATGGGTTAGTGTGTGTGTGTGTCTCTATCTCTGTCTGTGTGTCTCTGTCTGTGTGTGACTGTCTGTGTGTGACTCTGTGTGTGTGTATTTGACTGTGTGTGACTGTGTGTGTGTTTGTGTGTGACTCTGTGTGTATGTGACTGTGTGTGACGCTGTGTGTGTGTTTGTGTGTGTGACTGTGTGTGTGTATGTGACTGTGTGTGTGTGTTTGTGTGTGTGACTCTGTGTGTGTATGTGTTTGTGTGTGACTCTGTGGGTGTGACTGTGTGTGTGTGTGTGTGTGACTCTGTGTGTGTGTGTGACTCTGTGTGTGTATGTGACTGTGTGTGTGTTTGTGTGTGTGACTCTGTGTGTGTATGTGTTTGTGTGTGTGACTCTGTGTGTGTGACTGTGTGTGTGTGACTGTGTGTGTGTGTGTGACTCTGTGTGTGTATGTGACTGTGTGTGTGTGTGTTGCAGGGGGACCCAGGAGCTTTAAGCTACACCCCTGCCCACAATAATTTCTTGTATTGGAATTATGTAGGAGGCCTTCTGGTGTGCCAAGTATGCCTTATTGACTCTGTGTGTGTGTGTGTGTGTGTGTGTGTGTGACTTTGTTTATTTTTGTTATATCTCATTCCCTAATTCAGAAGCATAGATAAAGGTGGGGCAGAGGCAGTAGTCACATTTATGGCAGATAGTAGGTGAGGAGGACCTGTAATAAATGTTTCAGGGGGACCCAGGAGCTTTAAGCTACACCCCTGCCCACAATCATTTATTGTATTGGAATTATGTAGGAGGCCTTCTGGTGTGCCAAGTATGCCTTATTGACTCTGTGTGTGTATGTGACTGTGTGTGTGTGTGTGTGTGTGTGTGAGACTGTGTGAGTCTGTAACTCTGTGACTTTGTCTTTGTTTTTTTTGCTATATCTCATTCCCTAATTCAGAAGCATAGATAAAGGTGGGGCAGAGGCAGTAGTCACATTTATGGCAGATAGTAGGCGAGGAGGACCTGTAATAAATGTTGCAGGGGGACCCAGGAGCTTTAAGCTACACCCCTGCCCACAATCATTTCTTGTATTGGAATTATGTAGGAGGCCTTCTGGTGTGCCAAGCATGCCTTATTTTCTGTGTGTGTGTGTGTGTAACTCTGTGTGTGTGTGTGTGTGTATGTGACTGTGTGACTCTGTGTGTGTGTGACTGTGAGTCGGTGTGTCTGTCTGTCTGTGAGTGTGAACCAGCGATCTAATGTGGGGAGACTTTGCAAGGGAACCTGCGGCCTAATGTGGGGAAACTACTACCAAATGTGCGGAGTCTATGCTACCTAATGTGGGGAGTCTATGCTACCTAATGTGGGCAGTCTATGCTACCTGATGTGGGGTAACTGCTACCTAATGTGGGGAAACTGCTACCTAATGTGGGGAATCTGTGCTACCAAATGTGGGGAGTCTATGCTACCTAATGTGTGGAAAATTTGCTACCTAATGTGGGGAAACTGCTACCTACCTAATGTGGGGGAACTGCTGCCTACCTAATGTTCCCCCCTGGCAGTAGCACCCTCATCATCCACCAGCAACACCCCCCCCCCCCCAGCAGTAGCACCTCCATCAGCAGATCCTGATGGTGGATGATGGAGGTGCTCCTGCCAGGAGGATGATCCTGCTGATGGATGATGGGGGTGATACTGCCAGGGGGGATGGCCAGTAGCACCCTCATCATCCTCCATGGTAATAGCATCAGCTATCGGATGTTGAGGGGTGTTACTGCGGTTGTGGTATTATATTCAGAGGATGCACTGTATGGCAACATTATATTCAGAGGGCGCAGTTTGTGGTAGTATTATATTCAGAGGGCGCAGTGGGTGGTAGTATTATATTCAGAGGGTACAGTGTGTGGCGGTATTATATTCAGGGGTACAGTATGTAGCAGACTTATATTCAGAGTGTACAGTATGTGTTGGTATTATATTCAGAATGTACAGTGTGTGGTAGTATTATATTCAGAGGGTACGGTGTGTGGAAGGTTTATAATCAAAGAGTGTAGTGTATAGTAGTATTATATTTAGAGGATACAGTGTTTGGCAGGTTTATAAAAATACTTGTTTTCATATAGAGGATGAGAATGCGCTGACATAGTGAGGAGACGTCTGGGCGTCACATTCTGCAGACAGAAGTTTTAGCTGGAACAAGTCCAGGCGGTATGTACCATCTGAATTAGATAAGGGAAGACTATAGAGAAGACGTCACCTGTAGTCACTGACATCATTGTGTATTCTCCTCACTATAGAGAAGACGTCACCTGTAGTCCCTGATATAATTGTACATTCTCCTCTCTATGTCCTATCAGAGCTGTAATCGCTTGTCAGTTCTACAGTTATGGTGAGTGAAACTACAACTTCCAGCATAACCTCACCACTGTTCAAAGGTGTACTCTACTGGTAAACTTTTTTTAATCAACTGGTGCTAGAAAGTTAAACAGATTTGTAAATCACTTCTATTTAAAAATCTTAATCCTTCCAGTATTTAGTAGCTGCTGTATAAGCGATTCACAGGAAGTTCTTTTCTTTTTTAATTTCTTTTCTGTCTGACCACTGTGCTGACACCTTTGACCATGTCAAGAACTGTCCATAGTAGGAGCAAATACCCATAGCAAATCTATCCTTCTCTGGACAGTTCCTGACATGGACAGAGGTGTCAGCAAATAGTACTGTGGTCAGACTGGAAAGAACTACACAACTTCCTGTGGAGCATACACCAGCTTATAAGTACTGTAAGGATTAAGATTTCAAATAGAAGTAATTTAAAAATCTGTTTAACTTTCTGGCACCAGTTGATATAAAAGAAAATGTTTTCCAGTGGAGTACCCCTTTAAGTAATTCTGGGAGCTGTATATTTAAATGGTGAAAACTTCTTTAACACTTTCCTATTCTGTGGCAACTGGTATATCTGATTATTATACTGGAATTTCTCACAATGCGCTACACCAGTGGTGTCTGTCACAACAGGCTAAAAACTTACTGGGGGGAGGGGGTAGGTATGGGGGTGACACCATTTTCTACCGCACCGGGTGACTCCAACCCTAGCAACGCCACTAGACCCCTCACAGAATGTAACAAGGGGTATAGTTAGCCTTAAAATCCCACAGGTGTTTAACAAAAATTCGTCAAAGTTGGACGTGAAAATGAAAAATGTTATTTTCTTCACTAAAATGCTGATGTTATCCCAAATTTTTCATTTTCACAAGGGGTAATAGAAAAAAATGGGGTTACACATTTTGGGGGGCCTGAGTATATAAATACCCCATGTGTGGACATAAAGTGCGCTGCGGGCGAACTACAATGCTCAGAAGAGAAGGAACGCCATTGGGCTTTTGGAGAGAGAATGTGTCTGGAATTGAAGGCCATGTACATTTACAAAGCCCCCATAGTGCCAGAACAGTGGAACCCCCCCCCCCCACATGTGACCCCATTTTGGAAACTGCACCCCTCACGGAATGTAATAAGGTGTACAGTGAGAATTTACACCCCACAGGTGTCTGACAGATTTTTTGAACAGTGGTCCATGAAAATGAAAAATGTAATTTTTCATTTGCACAGCCCAGTGTTCCAAAGATCTGTCAAACGCCAGTGGGGTGTAAATGCTCATTGAACCCTTTATTACATTCTGTGAGGGGTGTAGTTTCCAAAATGGTGTCACATGTGGGGGGGGGGGGTTCTGTTGTTCTGGCATCATGGGAGGTTTGTAATTGTACATGGCCCCCGACTTCAATTCCAGCAAAATTCTATCTCCAAAATTCCAATTGCGCTCCTTCTGACACCTGTAGTGTGCCAGCAGAGCACTTAAAATCCACATATGGGGTATTTTCTTAACCGGGAGAAATTGAGCTTCAAATTGTGGGGTCCATTTTCTCCTATTACACCATCTGAAAATGAAAAATTTGGAGTAACACCATCATTTTAGTGTTAAAAATAAAATTTTCTATTTTCACGACCAACTTCAACGCAAAGTCGTCAAACACCTGTGAGGTGTGAAGGTTCACTATACCCCTTGTTATGTTCCTTGAGGGGTGTAGTTTCCAAAATAGTATGCCATGTGGGGGGGATTTTTGCTGTTCTGGCACCCTGGGGACTTTCTAAAGGCAACATGCCCCCCAAAAACCAATTCTCTAACAAAAAGCCAAATTTTGCTCCTTCTCTTCTGAGCATTGTAGTACGCCAGCAGAGCACTTAACATCCACATATGGGGAGTTTTCTTAATCTGGAGAAATTAGGCTTCAAATTTTGGGGTCCATTTTCTCCTATTATCCCTAAAAAAGAAGAATTTGAAAAAAAAAAAAAAAAAGTAAAAAAAAAAAAGGTAAAAAAGAAAAATGGGAAAAATTTGAGGTAACTCCATCATTTTAGTGTTAAAAATCTAATTTTCCACTTTCACGTCCAACTTCAACGCAAAGTCGTAAAACACCTGTGGGGTTTTAAGGCTCACTATACCCCTTGTTACGTTCCTTGAGGGGTGTAGTTTCCAAAATAGTATGCCATGTGTTTTTTTTTTTTTTTTTTGCTGTTCTGGCACCATGGAGGCTTCCTAAATGTAACATGGCCCCCAAAAACCATGACAGCAAAATTTGTTTTAAAAAATCCTACAGTTGCTCTTTCCCTCTTGAGCCATGTTGTGAGCCCACAGAGCACTTTATGTCAACATATGAGGTATTTACGTACTTGAGAGAAATTGGGCTAAAAATTTTGGGGGGGGCTTTTTCTCCATTTACCACTTTTAAAAATGAAAAAAATGGGGCTACAAGAACATGTTAGTGTAAAAAACGCAGATTTAGATTTTTCTCCTCCACTTTGCTGCAATTCTTGTGAAACACCTAAAGGGTTAACACAACTTTTGAATGTCATTTTGAAAACTTTGAGGGGTGTAGTTTCTATAATGGGGTCATTTATGGGGTATTTCTCACAGAAAGGCCCCTCAAATCCAGTTCAAACTTAACTGGTCCCTGAAAAATTCAGATTTTGAAATTTTCATGAAAATTTTGAAAATTGCTGCTATACTTTGAAGCCCTCTAATGTCTTCAAAAAGTAAAAAATAGGTCAATTTTATGATGCCAACATAAAGTAGACATATTGTATATGTGAATCAATATAAAATATTTTTGGAATATCCATTTTCCTTACAAGCAGAGAGTTTCAAAGTTAGAAAAATGCTAAATTTTCTAAATTTTCATGAAATTTTGTGATTTTTCACCAAGAAAGGATGCAAGTAATGACAAAAATTTACTGCTATGTTAAAGTAGAATATGTCACGAAAAAACAATCTCGAAATCAGAATAATCGGTAAAAGCATCCCAGAGTTATTAATGCATAAAGTGACAGTGGTCAGAATTGCAAAAAAGGGCTCAGTCCTTAAAGGGTAGCTCCCACCATCCTATTTTTTTTTTTTGCTAGCCCGGTCCAACATCCGCCCCCCCCCCCCCCGCTACGGCACTAGCCCGTTCCCCCCCCCCCCAGCATACCCTGTTCCCTCATTACTGTTGCAGTTACTGCAGAGTCCGGCAGCGGTCGTGCAGGGACAGTGGTGGCAACGAGGCGGCGGCGGCGATGTGCGGGAGGAGTGGCCTCCCAGCCAGTGGCCGGGGAGCCAATGCTCTCGCTCCCGCCTGTCTGACAGGCAGGGAGCGAGTGCAGCCTAACTGAAAAAGGACTGATTGCCACTCCAAAATCAGTCCTTTTTCAGTGACCAGTTTTTAAATGTAAATTAAACCTTTTTAATGAAAAAAAATAAAATAAAAGTATATTAGAGATATGTTGTAGTACATAAGTACTACAACATATAAAAAAATAAAGTTGGTGACAGTGCCCATTTAAGGTGAAAAAGGGCTGAGTCCTTAAGGGGTTAAGGACTCAGGATTTTTCCGTTTTTGCACTTTCGTTTTTTCCTCCTTACCTTTAAAAAATCATAATACTTTCAATTTTCCACCTAAAAATCCATATGAAGGCTTATTCTTTGCGCCAACAATTCTTCTTTGTAATTACATCAGTCATTTTACCCAAAGTTGTACGGCAAAATGGAAAAGTAAAATCATTGTGCGACAAAATTGAAGAAAGACGCCATTTTGTAAATTTTGGGGGCTTACGTTTATACGCAGAAAATTTTTCGGTAAAAATGACACCTTTTCTTTATTCTGTAGGTCCATACGAGTAAAATGATACCCTACTTATATAGGTTTGATTTTGCCGTACTTCTGGAAAAAATCATAACTACATGCACGAAAATTAATACGTTTAAAATTGTCATCTTCTGACCCCTATAACTTTTTTATTTTTCCGCACACGGGGTGGTATGAGGGCTCATTTTTTGCACAGTGATCTGAAGTTTTTAGCGGTACCATTTTTGTATTGATCGGACTTTTCACCGTTTTTTATTCATTTTTTTTCATGTTGTAAAAAGTGACCAAAAATCCGCTATTTTAGACTTTGGAATTTTTTTGCGCGTACGCCATTGACCGTGCGATTTAATTAATGATCTATTTTTATAATTCAGACATTTCCGCACGTGGCGATACCACATATGTTTATTTTTATTTACACAGTTTTTTTTTTAAATGGGAAAAGGGGGGTGATTCAAACTTTTATTAGGGAAAGGGGGTAAATGATCTTTATTAACTTTTTTTTTGCAATGTCATAGCCCCCATAGGGGGCTATAACACTGCACACACTGATCTTTTACATTGACCATTGTTATTCCATAGGATAACATTGATCAATGATTCTGCCGCTTGACTGCTCATGCCTGGATCTCAGGCACTGAGCAGTCATTCAGCGATTGGACATGCAGGAGGCAGGTAGGGATCCTCCTGGTGTCCTGCAAGCTGTTCGGGCTGTTTTGCCGCGGCGGTCCCGAACAGCCGATTGAGCTAGCCAGGACTGCTTTGCTTTCACTTTAGACGCGCCAATTAACTTTGAACACCGCATCTAAAGGGTTAATAGTGCGCGGCACCGCGATCAGTGCCGCGCACTATTAGCCACAGGTCCCCGCTGTTGTTAGAGGCCGGGCCCGACCCACTATGACCCCGCGTTATAGAAAGGGAGCGGACTCAGGGCGTACAGGTACAAGTGGTACAAGTGGTTAAACAGGGACCAATATATGAGGGCGGCAGGGACCTAAAAATGTAGCCGACAATAATAAAAATTTAGAAAGGGGCCATTTAAATGAAAAAATAATATATTTTTTAGAATTCATTTTGTTAAGCTTTTTATTAGTATTGTATTTTAATAATGTGTTTAACCCCTTAAGGACGCAGCCCTTTTTCACCTTAAGGACTGAGCACTTTTCGCAATTCTCACCACCGTCACTTTACGAATTAATAATGCGAAAATGCTTTTACCGAATATTCTGATTCTGAGATAGTTTTTTCGTGACATATTCTACTTTATTTTAGTGGTAAATTTTCGGCGTTACATGCATCCTTTTTTGGTGAAAAATCCCCAAATTTCATGAAAATTTTGAAAGTTTTGCATTTTTCTAACTTTGAAGCTCTCTACTTGTAAGGAAAATGGATATTCACAATAAATTACATTTTTCTTCACAAATACAATATGTCCACTTTATGTTGGCATCATAAAATGGACATATTTTTACTTTGTGAAAAAATTAGAGGGCTTCAAAGTAGAGCAGCAATTTTCAAAAATGTCATGAAAATTGCTAAATCTGAAGGGACAGATGTTACAGAACTACAACTCCTAGCATGCCTGGGCAGTCGAGGCATGCTGTGAGTTGTAGTTTGGCAACATCTGGAGGGCTACCGTTTGGGCATCACTGTAACAGTGGTCTCCAAACTGTGACCCTCCAGATGTTGCAAAACTACAACTCCCAGCCTTTGGCTGTCTGGGCATGCTGGGAGTTGCAGTTTGGCCTTCCTAGTGGTTGCCACAGTAAAGATCGTTTTACTTTCACTTTCAATTCCCCCCCCCCTCCTATGGCAGGGGATAGGAGGAGATCGCAGCTCTGCGACCTCACTCCTATCCCTTAGGCTGATCGGGGCTGTTGCTGACAACTCCGATCAGCTCTATTTTCCGGGTGATCGGGTCACCAGAGACCCGATCAGCCCGGAATTGGAGAAAATCGCATGTCTGAATTGACATGCGATTTTCTCCGATCACCGACATGGGGGGGGGGGGGGTCTCAGGACCCCCCTGGGCGATGTGTCAGGGTGCCTGCTGAATGATTTCAGCAGGCATCTGGCTCCGGTCCCCAACCGGCTAGCGGTGGGGACCGGATTTCCCACAGGCGTATGGATACGCCCTCGGTCCTTAAGGACTCGGAATGCAGAGCGTATCCATACGCCCTGTGTCCTGAAGAGGTTAATAAAGTGTGTGTGTGTGTTTTTTTAACTTTTTTCACTTTTTTCTAAATTTTTTAGGTAGTACTACTACTCTCAGCATGGAACAGACTGTTCCATGATGGGAGTAGTAGTACCTGTACTAATAGACAGATCGCCCCGGGGTCTGACACCTGTTGCGATCCTTCTGCCGGGCAGCCGGCCGCTTTTCTGCGCGATCCTGCGCAGATTCATATTCCCGCAGAGAGCTGTGATTGGCCAGATGGTTCCAGCCAATCAAAACTCTCTGCGGGAAATATATATACGGCAGTGCAGGGGACCAGTGAAAAGCAGCCGTGCCCCACATCTATACATTATACAGGACGATCGAAGTGGGTGTCAGGAGTGACACCTGCTGTGATTTATCCTTAACTGCAGGTACTACTGCTCCCAACATGGAGCTCACTCAGCTCCATGCGGTGAGCTGTAGTACCTGCATTAATAGACAGATCGCAGCGAGTGTCACTTCTGACACCTGTTGAGTGTGCTCCATGTTGGGAGCAGTACCTGCAGTTAAAGTGCAACTGTCACGGATTTTAACCCCCATAAACTAGCCCCAGGATGACAAAGTTGTTAGAAATTACAGTTCAAGCATACCTTTTGCTGCATTCTTGCTTTAGGGTGCAAGAACACCACGTTTTCACTGTACGGGTGCAGGATCTGGCTGGGGGAGGGGAAATCTGTACGCTCCTGTACCCCAGCCGGACCGGCGCTGAAATCCATTGACTTTAATGAGCCGACCGGAGTCACCGTATTACTTCGGCTGGCTCATTTTTGACCCGTATCCGGTTTTCTGACCAGACCTAAAAATGTACACTACGTTTATAGGTCCGGTCAGAAAACCGGATACAGGTCAAAAATCAGCCAACCGGAGTAAAACGGTGTCTCCGGTTGGCTCATTAAAGCCCAGTTGGATCCGGCACCCGTACAGCGTAAACGTGGTTTGCATGCACCCTTAATCGGGCTAAAAAAGGCTTTTTCTGAAAGTCAGTAACAGTCGGATATCCCCTGTATGTCAGCACTGGGACCGCTGTGTGATTGACACACAGGTCCCAGCGCATAGGCCCCTTATTCATATACGTGGATGGCGAGTTTTCTACTGTAAAAGAATAAACAGTGTTTGTTCTCCTGTGCACAGCAGTGATGCAATGCGGGCGGCCAGCATACAAGGAAAGCGCTCGCTCCCCATGGGCAGCATACTGTAGTAGCGGAATGAGCTGGCTGCATACATCGCATCACCGCTGTGCACTCTAGGAAGACGGAGACGGAGAATGGGTGGCCGGCACATTCTGCTACTGCATTATGCCATGCATAGGGCCTTAGAGACCGAGCGATTGCTGTGGCCACCTGCATCACATCACTGCTGGGCACAGGAGAATGGGCAATGTTTATGCTCCACCCACATATAAGAAGAATAAGGGGCCTATGCACTGGGACCTGTGTGTCAATCACACAGCGGTCCCAGCGCTGACATACAGGGGATATACGACTGTTGTTGACTTTCATAAAAAGCATTTTTTAGCCCGGATAAAGCAACAAAAAGTATGCTTGAACTGTAATTTTTAACAACTTTGTCATCCTGGGGCTAGTTTATGGGGGTTAAAATCCGTGACAGTTGCACTTTAACCGCAGGTACTACTGCTCCCAACATGGAGCACACTCAGCTCCATGCTGGGAGCTGTTATACCTGCATTAATAGACAGATTGCAACAGGTTTCAGAAGTGACACTCGCTGCGACCTGTCTATTAATGCAGGTACTACAGCTACCAGCATGGAGCTGAGTGTGCTCCATGCTGGGAGCAGTAGTACCTGCAGTAAAGGAAAGATTACAGCGGGTGTCACTCCTGACACCCACTGCCATCGTCCTGTATAATTTATAGATGCGGGGCACGCCCGCTCTTCTCTGGTCCCCAGCACTGCCGTATATATATATATATATATATATATATATATACACATACACACAAATATACCTATTGTTCATATTTCCCACAGACAGTTGTTATTGGCTGGAATCATCTGGCCAATCACAGCTCTCTGCGGGAAATATGAATCTGTGATGTGAAGAACATAATGCAGGATCGCACAGAAAAGCGTCCAGCCGCCCGCATCTATACATTATATAGGAGGATCGCAATGGGTGTCAGACCTCAGGGCGATCTGTCTATTATTACAGGTACTACTACTCCCATCATGGAACAGTCTGTTCCATGCTGGGAGTAGTAGTACTGCCTAAAAAATGGGGGGGGGGGGGGGAGGGAAAAAAAACAAAAAAGAAAAACACACACACACACTTTATTATATCGATTCACCGTGAATTTATTCGGATTGATTCAAATTTTTTCAAAAAATTCTGCGAGTCAGCCGAATCAAATGTTTCAAAAATTCACTAATCTCTAATCAATACCTTCAGTACTAAATTAATATTTTAACATTTTTTTTTCAGTGATATCTATAGAGAATCTCATGAACGTTATAAATGCCAGTAAAACACATACATAATGTTTGGATAAAATCTTGCGAAGTCCCATAACAACCCAGCCAGTATCCCAATGAACCTGGACCAAAAAATACAGAAATAATCCAATATTGGCAGATCACACGTCTTCTTATATTTCCAGTAATTAGCACAATAAGACACCAGAGCAGGTTTCTTCACTTTGGTTGGGTAAAGTGACATTTCTAAACATGACGTTCAATCAAAGTTTAATGACATATTGGATAATGAATTTTTAATAACAAATATAAATAAGAGCTAATGTAAACACCAGGGGAAATAGAAGCATAATTTCTAGACTTGGAATTGTGATTATAAAGTAATGTTAAGAGCATCATTAGAAAAATACATCTTTTATTAATGTGCATTTGATTTGCTTTCACAGAGGGGTCTCTGTATAAACTGCAAGGGGATGATGACTGGGATTTTTATGTTCCGTATTTTAACATTTATTTACCTTATCTCTGCAAGAGAAGTCGCCGAAATATCAGTAAAGATGATTTAAAAGTTGTTCCTTTTCTATCTTACCTCAGATTTGCTATTTGGTTTTTTTCAGGGGCTACAAACAATGCAATCTGAAAGATTTTTAGACCCTTTCATTTTTTTCCCATTTTGGTACGTTGAGGCCCTGTACTAAATTTTTTCCCCCTATTATTCTGCACTCAATATCCCATAATGAAAAAGTGAAAACAGAATATTAGACATTTTTGCAAATGTATTAAGAAGGAAAAACTAAAATTTCCCATGCACACATGTATTTCGACCCTTTGCTATTACACTGGAAATTTAGCTCTGGGGCCTTTCATTTCTCATGATCATCCTTGAGATGTTTACATCAGGACTGGAGTTACCTGTTGTAAATCCAATTGGTTGGACATGATTTTAGAAGGCACGCTATTATCTGTATAATGTTTCACAGCTGATAATGCGTATTAGAGCAAAAATCAAGCCATGAGGGGGAAATAACTGCCTGTAGAGTTCAGAGACAGAATTATATGGATGTCCAGATCTGGAGAAAGGGTCAAATAATTTCTGGTGCACTGAAAGGACACAGTAGCCACTATAACTCTTAAATAAAAGAAGTTTGGAACATCCAGGACTCTTCCTTAAGCTGACCACTCCAAAAAACGAAGTAATCAGGAGTTGGGCCTTAGTAAAATAGGTGACCAAGAACACAATGCTCACTCTGGTGGAGCTCAAGATCTTGTGTTCACTTGGGAGAAACTTCCAAAAGTCAACTATCATGGCAGCACTCCACTAATCTCAACAGGGGACACTGTATGTGCTGGGTGTTGATGGGGGTAGTAGTCCCAGATGTGTCATGTGGCTGGTATAGTATATATTTGGTCCCTGACCATATGCACAGTGCAGTTCCCCTTACTCAAAGCCCAGGAAAGACTATGGTAAACAACTGTAGTTTTTATATAACACTTCTTGAAACAGTACACTATAATGCAACTTGAAATTTGTCCAATATTTGCTGGTACACTGGTCATTGAGAGCCACAGAATATGTTTACTTTTATATTGTACAAGATCAGAACTGTAGGCAGAATGTCACCCAGTGGGTAAGTTTAAGATTAATTCCCTTCAATGCAAACCCTTACTGTTGTATGCTTCCTTTGGCGATACATATCCTTACAGTGGGATGTTGCTAGGCGAAACAGATTTGGAAATGACTCGTAAATAGTGACCTTATTGTAGTGGTGCGCTTGATGGTAGCTACACCCGGGGCTCACCATGTGACAGGCTCTTTATGCCGTAACAGCACCAAGATCACAACCACAGACTAATGACTAGAGGATAAATCCCTCCTCTTATTCTGGTCAATGTGGCAGGACAAGAATTGACTAAGAGCAGACATGTTTCCATGTTCTTTGTTCTGAAAATTTTCTACAAAGGCAATGCATCCTTACCTAGTGAAAGCTAGCCCTCTGTTCTCCGCAACAGCTGATACAGCCTGCTCTGGGCCACCACAAGCCTACCTGGAGAAACTGTTTCTCTGTTCTAATGGAACCAAAATTGAACTTTCTGGCCTCAATTCTAAAAATAATGAGCAGGAACCGAGACCCTGCTGATCATGTGCCCAGCACCATCCCTAGAGTGAAGTATAGTAGAAACAGAATCATGGCGTGGGGGTTGTTTTAAAACAGATGGGACAGGGAATCAGGGCAGGGTTGAGAGAAAGCCAAATTAAGTAATGTACAGTGATATTCTTAATGAAAACCTGACCCAGATAGTTCTGGACCTCAGACTGGTCCAAAGGTTCTGCTTTCAACAAGACAGTGACCCTAAGCACAAAGCCAGTACAGCACAGGGACAACTCTATTGAAGACTGGAGTCCAGTCTCCAGCCTCTAGTCTTCTTGGGTATGATGTCATACAAGGTTTGCACACATGGATTTGAGGATTTTCTGCCATTCTTTTCTGCAGATCCACTTAAGGTCAGTCAGGTTGGATGGGGACTGTCAGTTGCCATTTTGAGGTCTCTTGAGAAATATGGTGGCATTTACAGCCTCCAGTCTTTTTAAAAGGGTACTTCCCTCCTAGGGGGTCCAGCCGCTGGGACCCATGCGATCTCTGTGCAGCACCAGGTATTCACTTAGAATGGTGGATGCGGGAGGCGGGGGTCGTGATGTCACGGCCACGCCCCTCCTGACATCACACCACGTATCCTCAATGCAAGTCTATGGGAGGGGCGCCCCCTCCCATAGACTTGCATTGAGAGGGCGTGTCATGACTTCACGACCCCCGCCGCCCACAGAAAGCGTTCGGAACAAAATGTTCCAAATGCTGGGGAAGCGGAGTACCCCTTTAAGTATGATGCCACATGGTTTGCAAACATGTAACACACTCCAAAGGCTGATTGTCCTCACACAACTCCTCATGGCTAATGCTGTTCTTTTGCTTATGTGGTATCCCGGTACCGTATTGTATACGTTACCTTTATAGAGGTCCCCATAGTCAGAGTCCCTAGGACGTCGGGGGTCCCTCTTTTGTAGTTTTCCCCTTGTCACCCCTCAGTTAGTCAGTGACTATATAGAAGTTCATATAAGTTTAAGTATATACATGTGTATATATTTAGTTGCCTACCTATTCAGGTGTAGCAGGACCTGCGGGTTTTGCTAAAGGAACTTTGGTGCTTCTAGTCAGGTGATCACCCAAAACCCTTGTAACAGTGAGTGACAGCTGCATGGCGTCACGAGTGACAAGGGTTAACAGCGCCCTTTATTATTCTGAACAGCAACACCCTAACTACCCTACACCCCACAAGGCTTTATCCCTCAATCCACCACCACAAGCCTTTTTGGTGTCACGAACAGGATTCGGGTGTGTGCCTACTGCTGTTGCCACTAGTGAAATTGTACTCCCCCCCAGAAAGTAGCAGACTTTATTCATGTGTCGCAGACTGCATTACAGTGTAAAAAAGCGGTGCGTGTGGTGCAACTTGCAAGGGGGCCACGCAAAAAGTAAGGGGGGGAGCCGAAAATGTATGCGCAGCAAGAATGTGTAAACTGCGTAACGAATTCATGCTACGATCCTCTGGTCTGGTCAGCACAGGAAGATTTTACCTGCTACCAGAGAAGCGCACGAAAAAGGCCCGCACTGTGCCACGTCCGGCCCCTGAGCGTGGCTGCCAAGTTGCTGTGTCGCAACCGAAAGGGAACTTGGAGACACAGGAGTTGCTTCTGGGAGGACAGGAAGTCGGGGCTGCACCGATGACGTCCTTCCTGCCGCCCGCCATTTTGGGGAAGCCCACTATAAAAGACACCACGCACAGCGACCTCTTCAGTCTGCACAGAGAGCCGGAGAGTACAGACATGGCAGAGAGCAGCGTTCCACGTGGGGAGAGCAGCACAATGGCGCCGGAACAGTGGAAGGTTATGGCAGTCACAGCCTGACTTTTCCAAGAACTTGCTGACGGTCTGCAGCGGTTGTCATTAGATGAACAGGGGGCCTGCAATCTTCCCCCACTGCCTGATGATGACGACGATTGGCCAGACACACCTCCAGCAGAGAGCGCAGGGACACCTGGAGGTGCATCGCCGGATAGACTGTCCCCTCACCACAGAACTTGGGGCTCGTGGGCCGAGATCCCATCGGAGGAGTCTGCAGTGATTACCCCTCCAGAGGCGGCCTATTCTTCCTCCTCCAGCCCTAAAGCTAAAATACCTTTATCTACTTTGCCAAGTGCACGACCGTGCTCACCAGATTTGCCCCAGTGGATCTTTGGGGACGTGCCGGGACTCATCGAGTATATGCACGCGGTTCTACAACCCATACCTGGGAAGCCACTCCCACCAATTCCAGCCGCACAAAGGGAAAGGGCCCGTCAAGAAGCCGAGCTGCTGAACTGATGGATAAACTAAAGGCCCGACACAGAGAACTGTACGCCCCTAAGCATGTGCATTTGCCTCCGGAGGAAATAATTCGCTATCAGGAGAATACTAAAGAAATGGAAGCATTATTCATCCGCAAGTGGGACCATCCCCGAGAAGGGGAGGAGCCTCTAGAACGAAGAAGAGCAACTGTGGCCAAGTTCAACAAGGTCAGAGGTTATGGGACACTCCTAGATTGCCATACAGGGCAAACCATCCTCGTAAACCGGCGAGCAGTACAGAGGCCATATCTTCATAAAAAGTTCTACTCCTTGGAGGTGGGTGAAATTGTGGAGTACACCCCCCATCCAGAGCCTGCATGGAGAATGGGCTGCAGCAGTCACAAGACCAACATCCCCAACACAGCTTCCCTTCAAATACTTTCCGTCTACAGATTGGGAATCGGATCCCTTCAACCTGAGGCCGAAATGGTCTGCTCCTGATGCCTCCACCAATGTACTCAAGGAGGAGGAGCCTCTACAACATCAATCATATTCTGTATACAGTAAAGTGCCAAGTCCTGCTCAAGTTCAAGAAAGTAAGCCTAAATTGCGGGCACCAAAGACCGTACCTAGACCCTTTTGGAGCAATGAGAGTTTGTCTGTTCCAGAGGTACCAACGTATGTACCTAGGCCCTCTTGGAGCAATGAGAGTTTGCCTGCTTCCAGGGTACCGACGAAAGTGCTTTGCCCCACTCCTAATATGGAGATGGTGCTAAAACCTTATGCACCAACCGTGATCCCGGCTAGTAAGCCTTTGGTTACTCTAAATCCTACTGTTACCCATTCTACTCTCACCAATGTGGTGTGGGAGAGTTACATTAACTCCTTGCCTGCTCCAGATGTTGAGAGGTATAGAGTATCTAATACTATAAAGTATTGTTTGTTACTGAAAAACAAAAGCGGTTAGCATAGAAAAGCAATAAAGTTCAAGACAATATGCCTAGCAGGACTGTGCTAAGATTGTTCCAGTTTCAAGTTCAGCAACGTAACCATCAAGCTTTGTGCCTGACCATCAGGTCAAGAGACTCCTAGCCAGTAGTTTTGTGCCCGGTTGATTTGGGACAACCGTGAAATATAGACTCCTAGTGTAGGTGGACTGCAGATCCTTACACGTCCATTTTATGTACATAACCCTATATTTATAGGACTCTCTTACTAAAATGTGCACTTATCAGGTGTACCTATATCTTTTCATTACGCTAAATTACTCACTTAAATGTACTACCTCAGTCTACTTCAGTACATACACAAAAACAAAATATATCTCACATTCAAGAAACACTTAGGAATTGTAGCCTATTGATACCCAATTCCTGCCACTGTTAGGTACACTCATATTTCTTTTCTCTGTATTACGTGTGTGAGATGCTCTACCTGGCCAGTAGGTGCTCTTGCAAGCTTAGCATTAAACATGTATTTCTAAAGGTAACCTAGGTTGGTTATACTGTTGTGTTCTAGGAGTAAGTAGCGTGTAGCCGATAGACCCTAGTAGCCATCCTTATTGGTAGAGAGCCTCAGGCAAGCCAATATACCCTTCTGTGTACTAACAGGTGACTCCTCGTGGAAAAAGAAAAATGTGGTGAGATTTCAAAATGTTTAGACAGCTTGAGACTAAAGGTTATAGAAAGCTGGATATAAATGTCTAGTTAGCCTCATAAATGTTATAGAGAGCTATAATAAATGTCTAGATAGCTTCAAAATGTGTAGATAGCTTCAATATTGTCTAGTCAAGATGCTACTCAGGTTTTGTCAGGATGTATAGAAAGTATATATATATATATATATATATATATATATATATAATCCTGTTCTAGTCCTAGTTCCTCTGCCTTAGGGGACAGGCGTCGGGGTCGACTTATTTTAAGTAAGGGGGTTTGTGGTGTCCCGGTACCGTATTGTATACGTTACCTTTAAAGAGGTCCCCATAGTCAGAGTCCCTAGGACGTCGGGGTCCCTCTTTTGGAAAGGGTGCATTTCCCACACTGATCCTGCAGAAATCTCCACCTGTGGACTAATCAATGAAGCAGCAGTAAGGGGAAGGATCCTTAAAAGCAAGAGAAACAGAATAATCTGGGCTCTCCCCTAGACAGAAGAGGCTGTTAGAGGGGGGAGACACCGTGTCCAGCGCCAGGCGGGCACAGCAAGGGCTGCTGAGGACACAAGCGTGGACTCCCGGAGTGAGAGACGCGGCTCCTGTTACATATAGCAGGTGGCTGTACGAATGGGACTTTATGTTCAAATGTGAACTGTGTCTTATAAGGCTGCATGACTTATTGTGTTTAAACTGGCAGGGAAAAGTCCATCAGTTATTAGTCAGGGCATGCTACATGTGTAGTGAGTGGCTAGACGGCCTAGGAGTTATTTTTATGTTTTGTTTATTTTGTTTATCCTGCACCCCATTTAACCCCTTAAGGACCAAGGACGTACCGGTACGTCCTTGGTCCTGCTCTCCTGATATAACGCGGGGTTACACAGTAACCCGGCGTCATATCACGGCGGGCCCGGCGTCATAGTGAAGCCGGGACCAGCCTCTAATAGCGTGCAGCGCAGATCGCCGCGCGCTATTAACCCTTTAGCCGTGCGCTCAGAGCTGAGCCGCGCGACTAAAAGCGAAAGTGAAAGTTGCCGGCTAGCTCAGTCGGGCTGTTCGGGATAGCCGCGGCTAATCGCGGCATCCCGAACAGCTTACAGGACAGCGGGAGGGCCCCTACCTGCCTCCTCGCTGTCCGATCGCCGAATGACTGCTCAGTGCCTGAGATCCAGGCATGAGCAGTCATGCGCCAGAATCGTCGATCACTGGTTTCCTATGAGAAACCAGTGATCAATGATGAAGATCAGTGTGCGCAGTGTTATAGGTCCCTATGGGAGCTATAACACTGCAAAAAAAAAAAAGTGAATAAAGATCATTTAACTCCTCCCCTATTAAAAGTTTGAATCACCCCCCTTTTCCAATAAAAAAAAAACACAGTGTAAATAAAAATAAAAATAGACATATATGGTATCACCGCGTGCGGAAATGTCCAAATTATAAAAATATATCATTAATTAAACCGCTCGGTCAATGGCGTGCGCGCAAAAAAATTCCAAAGTCCAAAATAGTGTATTTTTGGTCACTTTTTATATCATTTAAAAATGAATAAAAAGCGATCAATAAGTCCTATCAATGCAAAAATGGTACCGTTAAAAACTTCAGATCACGGCGCAAAAAATGAGCCCTCATACCGCCCCATACACGGAAAAATAAAAAAGTTATAGGGGTCATTTTCCTGCATGTAGTTATGATTTTTTCCAGAAGTCCGACAAAATCAAACCTATATAAGTAGGGTATCATTTTAATCATATGGACCTACAGAATAAAGATAAGGTGTCATTTTTACCGAAAAATGTACTACGTAGAAACGGAAGCCCCCAAAAGTTACAAAACAGCGTTTTTTTTTCAATTTTGTCGCACAATGATTTTTTTTTCCGTTTCACCGTAGATTTTTGGGCAAAATGACTGACGTCATTACAAAGTAGAATTGGTGGTGCAAAAAATAAGCCATCATATGGATTTTTAGGTGAAATTGAAAGAGTTATGATTTTTTAAAGGCAAGGAGCAAAAAACGAAAATGCAAAAACGGAAAACCCCCCGGTACTTAAGGGATTAATAAACCTGGCGAGGAGCCAGAATTGCAGAAAGGACTCGCTGTTTGCCAGTTTATTGTGGAAAAACGTGTCCTTTCGCCACGGCAAAGGACGATCCCAGAGTGAAACCCTTTACACTATATAGAAGTTCGTATAAGTATATAAATGTGTATATATTTAGTTGCCTACCTATTCAAGCGTAGCAGGACCTGCGGGTCACGTGATTAGGCTAGAACTCTATGGTTTTGCTAAAGGACCTTTGGTGCTTCTAGTCAGGTAATCACCCACAATCCTTTGAAACAGTGAGTGACAGCTGCATGGACCAATCTAAAACGGCTCAGCCCCTGCCCATATAAGGGAGCTGCAGCCATTAATCTCCCTCTTTTTCCTGTGCTACCAAGCAAGCAGCATCTCTCTTGGGTTGCTGACTCTGGAAGAGGTAGGACCTCCGCAGCTTACAAAACATTTTACTAGGCCAAAGCCTTGCGGCCTAGGCCTCTAACATAGCGGATAGACTAAGCAATTCCCCACTACTCATCGCAAGATCACTGGACCTAAACGCACCCCTAAATCCAGCGGATCTCTGCTATACAATCCTTAAGAAGCTAAACTGAGCTTAGTTGATCCCAACCAACTGTCAATCGCTGCTCAAGCTATATGCATAGAGACTCTTATCTGGACTGTTACTATTGCTGCATGTACAGAAATTCTTCAGTAAAAGTTCCTGCAAGTTTTCAGTTAACAGTGGTTGTGGACAATCCTTTATTTCTGCATCACCTATTGCTCTTGGGAAGGGTGGCAATAGGCCTATCAAGATCACAGTATTTAACCCTCACCCTGGCGTCACGAGGGACAAGGGTTAACAGCGCCCTTTATTATTCTGAACAGCAACACCCTAACTACCCTACACCCCACAAGGCTTTATCCCTCAATCCACCACCACACTTAGCACTGGGGAAGGGGGACAAAGACAGAAGATAGAACAGACCTTTAACTGCATTGTATAAGTGTAGACGATGGGGAATCCACTGACACCTTGCTCTGCTGAGATGACCGAGAATGAGCCCACCAGTCCACAATGGCCATATTATCCTCTGATACAGCACAACCCTGCAAAGAAATTGACAACATTTGCATGCTGATGCTGCTGCTACCACCACCAGGCACCTGGCTGCTGCTGCTAGCTGTACTGGGCAAATGGGTGGTGCCCAGAGTGCTGTTACTGCCACCAACATGCTTACTGACACAGAACATGACATGGGTGCTCTTTTCTGTACCCCTTCCTCGTCCAAATATTCTTTTGCCAGACATTTTAAGGTGATTTTAAGTAGTTTTTATTTATTTTGGGCTGATTTGTCACTCATTAACTAGCACAAATTTGTTACTCATCAATTTCATTAAACCCAGATAGAAATGCTCTTTTTTTATTTTTATTTTTTTGCTAGAACCAAGAAAATACTGACAACATGGTGTAAAAGACCTAGTCAAATTTCACTCTCACCTCAGGATCAAGCTGTTTTTGACTAATGCACCCAAATACTGAGTCATACTGTTTTGAGGGAAGTTTTACTATTCTATATTAAATAGTTATATCACTAAATCTCACATGCAATTTTTTTTATCACCTATAAAAATGTACTACCACATGGATTGTTATGTTACTTTAATGTAGCTTTTAATACTTTTGAACTCATTGGTGTGTGGTTATTGCAGCTAAAGAGAAACTGGTAAAGATTACAGATTCCTACAGTAATTGTTCATTAGGGAGTCATTCATGTTCCCTAATGAATAATCTTCTATTATCTCTATTTGCTAGACAGCATCAAAATGTATTTTGACTGTTGTCTGGCAATGTAAACTGGAAGTTGGTGACAATGCCAGAGTATAAAAGCCCTTTGACATGGGCTAATTATCTGGCAAATGAATGTTCCTGGGAATACTCATTCCCAAAAATCGGCCCATGTAGAACAGCAAGCGATCAGGCATCAGATTTTACCATACATACTGCGTGGCAATGCGTTATGTATGGTAAAATCTTCATCCTCCCCATCCCTGGGGGATATTCCTGTCCCACCACCCCCATAAGTAGTCCCCTAGGCGGGGAGCTGTACTTACCTAGTCCCACCGGCTGCGCTGTAATCATGCACTTTCCATGTGATTGACAGCCTGTGTCACTGCTCTGCTTCCTAAGCAGATGGAGCAGGGTGGTGATGCGGTCTGTAAATCACATGGAGAGGGCGTGATTACAGAGCAGCCGACAGGACTAGGTGAGTACAGCTCCCCGCCTAGGGGACTACTTATAGGGACAACGGGGGAGACTTATGAACTTCATCTAATCATATATGACATGTTGCCTTTAATGTTTTTTTCTTTTAATAAATACATTTCACCGTGTCCCCTCTTCTTTGGACACTCTTTGGACACTGCATGTGACACACATCAAAAGTCAGATATGGAGTTTATTTCTAAAAGTTTAAGCATTTAGAAGTTTTTTGTTATCTACACTTGTAGAATGTTAGGATAGCAGACATTGAAGGGGTACTCTGGTGTATTTTTATTTTTTATTTTTTTTTATCAACTGGTGCCAGAAAGTTAAACAGATTTGTAAATTATTTCAAATTAAAAATCTTAATCCTTCCAGTACTTATCAGCTGCTGTATACTACAGAGGAAGTTCTTTTCTTTTTGAATTTCTTTTCTGTCTGACCACAGTGCTCTCTGCTGACACCTCTGTCCATGAAAGGAACTGTCCAGAGCAGGAGCAAATCCCCATAGCAAACCTCTCCTGCTCTGGACAGTTCCTGACATGGACCGAGTTGTCAGCAGAGAGCACTGTGGTCAGACTGAAAAGAAATTCAAAAAGAAAATAACTTCCTGTGGAGCATACAGCAGCTGATAAGTACTGGAAGGATTAAGATTTTTAAATAGAAGTCATTTACAAATCTGTTTAACTTTCTGGCAACAGTTGATAAAAAAAAAAATATATATTCCACTGGAGTACCCCTATAAGATTTGGTGATAGTGACATCCATTTTTTCCCCCTCAAAGACACGGACATGGTAGAGGCAAATGACTAAATAAGTGACCCATGTGAACCTCAGCCCCTGAAAATTTACAGTTTTATGCCTAAAACCCCATGTCATCATGTAGTATGGGAATCCCATAAACACAGTGCAAATAATGACATATTGGGAACTATCATTTTCTTTATCATTTTCAGCATACACTTAAGTATTACAGAAGTGTAAGAGTTAACATCTGCACTGTACTGAGTGCAGCTGTACTGTACTGTAAGGGAGCTGCAGCCATTAATCTCCCTCTTGTTCCTGTGCTACCAAGCAAGCAGCATCTCTCTTGGGTTGCTGACTCTGGAAGAGGTAGGACCTCCGCAGCTTACAAAACATTTTACTAGGCCAAAGCCTTGCGGCCTAGGCCTCTAACATAGCGGATAGACTAAGCAATTCCCCACTACTCATCGCAAGATCACTGGACCTAAACGCACCCCTAAATCCAGCGGATCTCTGCTATACAATCCTTAAGAAGCTAAACTGAGCTTAGTTGATCCCAACCAACTGTCAATCGCTGCTCAAGCTATATGCATAGAGACTCTTATCTGGACTGTTACTATTGCTGCATGTACAGAAATAAGTGACCCATGTGAACCTCAGCCCCTGAAAATTTACAGTTTTATGCCTAAAACCCCATGTCATCATGTAGTATGGGAATCCCATAAACACAGTGCAAATAATGACATATTGGGAACTATCATTTTCTTTATCATTTTCAGCATACACTTAAGTATTTCAGAAGTGTAAGAGTTAACATCTGCACTGTACTGAGTGCAGCTGTACTGTACCTGTAGAGCTTAATGAGAATTAAGTGCATTAGGTTATACGTGTATAATAGGCAAAATATCAAATAGGTACAAACATTGTGTCTATTTCTCCATCACTTTTAACCCCTTTAAATTAAAATTGTAATGATTAAATATAACAAAACTTAAAGGGAACCTGTCAGCATACTTTACCCTATTAAACTGTTGTCAACATGTTATAAAAGGTAAAATCTGTGTTCTTATCATGTCCTAATGTCCTGGATTGCATCCTCCATAAATACAGAAAATGTCCCATGTCGTATGTTAATAACCCCAAAATAGTACCCTAGGTGTGGTGCATTTTAAGGTAGTCACCACTGCTCTGAGCTGCGTTTACGCCTACTCGAATGTGATTGACATTGCCAAAACTCTTCATCAGACCCTGTTCACACCACTATTTGTCTTTATGCTGTCACGTATTGGCAGGGAATTAGTGCAGTACTGATCTTACCCACTCCTATCCCTGCCTACTTGCCTATCCGTCCTAAATAGCGGATTAACAACCACGGTGAAAGTCCCTCCCTAAATAGGTGATGGATGTCACTGTCAACAAAATAAACTACAATACAGACACAGGTCAGGATACAGTAAGGAAGCACACAGACTAACACACACAATAAGTCCACTAGTCAAGTCAATACCAGGAGTAGTCTAAGTACAAAACGCTAATACCAGAGAGAGAAGTCTAGAAGTCAAGCCAAAATTCACAAATACTGGGTAAACAGGAATAAACAGATTATATCGCTAACTACTGGAGAGAACCTCTTTCGCAGGCAAAGCATGTATGTAAACTGCAGGTTTAAATAGGGACTACAGGTGAAAGCTAACAAGGTCGGCTGACCATCCCAGAGAGCTAGGTGTAGCCCGGCAACAAAAATAAACAACAGAAACTGTCAGAACCTATTAACCCCATGGGTTCTGACAGTACCCAGCCTTTTAGGAGGGGCCACTGGACCCTTAAATTTGGGTTTGGGTTTGTCCGGATGAGAGTCGTGGAATTTTTTGGCCAAGGTGGAAGCTTAAATGGAAGAAGCTGGAACCCATGATCTCTCCTCCGGACCATACCCTTTCCAGTGAACCAAATATTGGACCAAGTTTTGAACCTGACGACTATCCAATATTTTGGAGAGCTCATACTCCAGTTCTCCATTGATTTCAACAGGAGGAGGCACAGGAACAGGGGATTGTGTAGGAACATACAATTTCAGTAAAGAACAATGGAAAACATTATGGACCTTAACCCCTTAAGGACTCATACCATTTTGGCCTCAAGGACTCAGACAATTTAATTTTACGTTTTCGTTTTTTCCTCCTCGCCTTCTAAAAATCATAACTCTTTTATATTTTCATTGCCAGACTAGTATGAAGGCTTGTTTTTTGCATGACCAGTTGTCCTTTGTAATGACATCACTCATATCATAAAATGTATGGCGCAACCAAAAAACACTATTTTTGTGGGGAAATTAAAAAGAAAAACGCAATTTTGCTAATTTTGGAAGGTTTCATTTTCACGCTGTACAATTTACGGTAAAAATGACGTGTGCTCTTTATTCTGAGGGTCAATACGATTAAAATGATACCCATTATTACATACTTTTATATTATTGTTGTGCTTAAAAAAAAACATCACAAACTTTTTAACCAAATTAGTACGTTTATAATCCCTTTATTTTGATGACCTATAACTTTTTTATTTTTCCGTATAAGTGGCAGTATGAGGGCTAATTTTTTGCACCATGATCTGTACTTTTTTTTGGTACCACATTTGCATATAAAAAACTTTTAATACATTTTTTATAATTTTTTTAAAATAAAATGTATTAAAAAATTAGCAATTTTGGACTTTTTCTTTTTTTTTTACGTTCACGCCGTTCACCGTACAGGATCGTTAACATTTTATTTTAATAGTTCGGACATTTACGCACGCGGCGATACCAAATATGTCTATAAAATTTATTTTTTACGCTTTTTGGGGGTAAAATAGGAAAAAACTGACGTTTTACTTTTTTATTGGGGGAGGGGATTTTTCACTTTTTTTTTACTTAAAAATTTTTTTTTTACACTTGAATAGTCCCCATAGGGGACTATTCATAGCAATACCATGATTGCTAATACTGATCTATTCTATGTATAGGACATAGAACAGATCAGTGTTATCGGTCATCTTCTGCTCTGGTCTGCTCGATCTCAGACCAGAGCAGAAGACGCCGGGAGCCGGACAGAGGCAAGTGAGGGGACCTCCGTGCGGCGTTCTGAATGATCAGATCCCCGCAGCAGCGCTGCGGGCGATCCGATCATTCATTGAAATCGCGTAATGCCGCAGATGCCGGGATCTGTATTGATCCCGGCATCTGAGGGGTTAATGACGGACGCCCGCGAGAGTTGGCCATTGCCGGTGGGTCCCTGGCTGTGATCAGCAGCCGGGATCAGCCGCGCATGACACAGGCATCGCTCCGATGCCCGCGGTTATGCACAGGACGTAAATGTACGTCCTGGTGCGCGAAGTACCACCGCACCAGGACGTACATTTAGTTCCTGCGTCCTTAAGGGGTTAAACAAAGTAGGCAATTTCAATTTGTAACAGACTGGATTAATGACCTCTATTATCTCATAAGACCCAATAAATCGTGAAACCAACTTTTTAGACAGAACCCCGAGACGAAATTTTTTTGTAGATAATCACACTTTATCACCTACTTTAAATTTAATGCCACAAGTACGTCTCTTGTTGGCAAATTTACTTTGTAGCTCTTGGGCATTTCTCAGATTCTTCTGAACCTGGGCCCAAACTATGCACAGTTTACTCATAGCAGTTTCGACCTCAGGGTTATCACTAATGGTATTAGTACAGGAAGAAAACCATAGATGGAACCCATATACACAGAAGAATGTGACATACCTATAGAAGAATTCTCTCAATTATTCAAGGCATACTCAGCAAGAGACAAAAAAGAAACCCATTCATCTTGTCCATCTCCTACGTAGAATCTAAGTTACTGTTCAACATTCTGATTCATTCTTTCTTTCTGACCATTAGATTGTGGATGAAAAGCAGAAGAAAAAGACAATTCAACTTCCAACTGTTTACAAAAAGCTTGCCAAAATTTTGAAACAATTGTACACCTTGAGCAGACACAATATTTTACTGGAACCCCATGGTACCCAACAAAATAGCTTAGCAAGAATGATGTCCGAAGGGTGATTTTTCAGAGGAACGAGATGACACTGTTTACTGAACCTATCCACCACCACCCATAGAACAGTTTTTCCCTCAGATGGAGGCAGATCAGTCATAAAAGCGTTAGAAATATGAGTGCACGGCCTCTTGGAGATAGACAACGGACACAACTCTCCTGTGGGACGTGTCCAAGGAGTCTTTGCTTGAGCACAAATTTCACAAGCAACAACAAAAGCCTCCACATCCCTGTTGCCCCCTGAGATCATTGCCCCTCCTGTTCTATAGCATGGTGGAGCGGGAGCTGTCAGCTGTCCCGCTCCACCACTCCCTCACATTTCTCACATGCTGCTGCATTCTTGCAATGTGAGCCGCGGGGACGCCATCCATGGCAGGCCGGAGCGATGATGTCACATTGTGTGAGAAATGTGACAGCTGGAGAGAGGTGCTTGGGCACCGTATGGTACAGGGGAATTATTAAAACTTGGGGGGGAGGGGGGTGCGGTGTGAATGAAGAGAAAAGGGCAAATTATATGTGAGTGGCACATAATGGGGGCATTATATGTGAGGGGCACAGGACAGGGGGCATTATATGTGAGGGGCACAGGACAGGGGGCATTATATGTGAGAGGCACAGGACAGGGGGGCATTATCCGTGAGGGGCACGGGACAGGGGGTATTATATATGAGGGGCACAGGACATGGGGCATTATATGTGAGGGGCACAGGACATGGGGAATTATATTTGAGGGGCACAGGACATAGGGGCATTATTTGTGAGGGGCACATGTCAGGGGGCATTATATGTGAGGGGCACATGACAGGGCCCTCCCCGTCATGTGCCCATATAATGCACCTATAGTGCCCCCTGACATTTGCCCCCATGTCCTGTGCCCCTCACATATAATTCCCCGTGTCCTGTGCCCCTCACATATAATGCCCCATGTCCAGGCCCATGATGCTCTTAATCAGGCCCTGGCTCCCCCAGAATAAATGCACACCTGCATTTGGGGTTGAGCACCTCCTGCCATTTGAGACCACGTCTTTGTTGTTGTTTAAATCTTATACTTGGAGGTGTATAAACTCCACATTTAATGCGCCTTGATCACTATTAAGGCAGCATTAAGGTCCACCTGTGAGGCAGGCAACATATCAGCAAACTCGGGTGGGGCTTATAATCTGCCTCCCTCCTCCCACTGTATGTGTGCCCAGCCACACTGGAGGTAACCTGGGAGCAGGCTCTGAGTCGGACTTAATGCTGCTGTAATTGCCCACTGGCCCCATGTTTTGCTTATCATGCACAGGTAGGTTAGTGTTAGGTCCCGTGCCACTTAAGAAACCTTGGCGTTGGTGTTCGGGCACAGGTATGTCCTTCATATAAGGATATACTGGCTAATGTCTAATTTTTAACATCAGTTTTGAGGGTTAGCCAATGTCATTGTTTACATCTACTACAGGAGTGCACCTAAATTCTTGTATTGTAGTATTCTAATTGTTACACATCCACACCGTTTATCTGGTGTAGGATGCCATTGTGGCACTTGTAGTCCGCTGCAGGCATCCTCCATTGTATGCATTTTTATGCTGGGTATCACCTCTAGCTACAGACCACAAGGGCAAGATCTGCACAACTGCATTTGGGGTTGAGCACCTCCTGCCATGTGTTGAGACCATGTCTTTGTTGTTGTTTAGATTTAAGGAAGGTTACATTTTTGTGATCAGTAATTACTGTAACCTGATGAACTGCCCCTTGGAGAAAATGTCTCAATTCCTCAAAAGCCCACTTAATTGCCAAAAGTTCTCGATTACCAACATCATAATTTTGTTCTGCTGCAGAAAACTTTGGAGAGAAAAGGGCACAAGGACGTAACTTAGTCAAAGAAGCAGTTCCCTGAGACAATACTGCTCCAGCACTGACCTCTGAGGCATCAACCTCTACAATAAAGGGCTTGATCTGATCTGGTTGGACCAATATCAGAGCGGAGATAAAACACCCCTTGAGATGTTCAAAAGCTGCCTCTGCCTACGTAGACCAGTTGACCAGATCCGCCCCATTGCGAGTTAAATCAGTCAATGGTATGCAACCATAGATTTTTTTTTTAATACATTTTCTGTAGTAGTTCACAAAGCCCAGAAACAGTTGTAATGCTTTATAGAAGAAGTCCACACCCAGTCTGAAACAGCCTTAAAGGGGTATTCCAGGCCAAAACTTTTTTTTATACATCAACTGGCTCCGGAAAGTTAAACAGATTTGTAAATTACTTCTATTTAAAAATCTTAATCCTTCCAATAGTTATTAGCTTCTGAAGTTGAGTTGTTGTTTTCTGTCTAACTGCTCTCTGATGACTCACGTCCCAGGAGCTGTGCAGTTCCTATGGGGATATTCTCCCATCATGCACAGCTCCCGGGACGTGACATCATCATTGAGCAGTTAGACAGAAAACTTCAGAAGCTAATAACTATTGGAAGGATTAAGATTTTTTAATAGAAGTAATTAACAAACCTGTTTAACTTTCCGGAGCCAGTTGATATATATAAAAAAGGTTTTGCCTGGAATACCCCTTTAACCTTCTCAGGATCCTTTTAAAAATGTTAAAGGGGTATTCCAGGCCAAAACTTTTTTTTATATATATATATCAACTAGCTCTGGAAAGTTAAACAGATTTGTAAATTACTTCTATTAAACAATCTTAATCCTTCCAATAGTTATTAGCTTCTGAAGTTTTCTGTCTAACTGCTCAATGATGATGTCACGTCCCGGGAGCTGTGCATGATGGGAGAATATCCCCATAGGAACTGCACAGCTCCCGGGACGTGAGTCATCAGAGAGCAGTTAGAAAGAAAAAAACAACTCCACTTCAGAAGCTAATAACTATTGGAAGGATTAAGATTTTTTAATAGAAGTAATTTACAAATCTGTTTAACTTTCCGGAGCCAGTTGATATATAAAAAGAAGTTTTGGCCTGGAATACCCCTTTAAGATATACCCCAAAAATTGTATCTCTTTGACACCAAAGACACACTTCTCTTGTTTGATGAATGATTTGTTTTGACGAAGTACCTAGAGAACATACATGATTTACATGAGATGACCAGTCACGAGAAAAAATTTGAATATCGTCTAGATAAACCACTAAGAATTTTCCCAAAAATTCCAAAAAAATATCATTGACCAAATTCTATAAAACTGCTGGTGCATTACTGAGACCAAAGGGCATTACCAAATATTCAAAATGACCTTCGGGATTGGTAAATGCAGTTTTCCATTCATCACTCTCTTTAATTCTGATTAAGTTATAGGCCCCTCGAAGGTCAAGTTTAGAAAACTATCATGCTGCCTGTATTTGATTAAACAAATCTGGAATAAGAGGCAATGGGTATTGATTTTAAACAGTAATCTTGTTCAGACCCCGGTAATCAATATAAGGCCTTAACCTTCCGTCCTTTTTTGCGACAAAGAGGAAACCTGCTCCCATTGGAGATACAGATGGACGAATATGACCCTTTTGCAAACTTGACTGAATATAATCCTTCATAGCTCCCCTTTCAGGACCTGTGCGCCTAAATGATTTTTCTCTACCATCATAGCCTCCATCTTAACAAATGCAGGTATTTGGGTCTGCGAAAAAGTCATGTATGGGCAGGGAAGGAGTGCAGTACTGATCTCACCCACTCCCTCTATCCCGGCCTACTTGCCTATCCGCCCTAAATAGTGGATTAAAGGAGTACTCCGGTGGAAAACTTTTTTTTTTTTTTTTAATCAACTGGTGCCAGAAAGTTAAACAGATTTTTAAATTACTTCTATTAAAAAATCTAAATCCTTCCAGTACTTATTAGCTGCTGAATACTACAGAAGAAATTATTTTTATTTTGGAACACAGAGCTCTCTGCTGACATCACGAGCACAGTGCTCTCCGTTGACATCTCTGTCCATTTTAAGAACTGTCCAGAGTAGGAGAAAATCCCCATAGCAAACATATGCTGCTCTGGTCAGTTCCTAAAATGGACAGGCATGTCAGCAGAGAGCACAGTGCTCGTGATTCAGCAGAGAGCACTGTGTTCCAAAAAGAAAATAATTTCTTCTGTAGTATTCAGCAGCTAATAAGTACTGGAAGGATTTTAATAGAAGTAATTTACAAATCTGTTTAACTTTCTGGCACCAGTTGATAAAAAAAAAAAAAAAAGTTTTCCACTGGAGTAGCCCATTAACAACCATAGTGACAGTCCCTCCCTAAATATGTGATGGAAGTCACTGTCATTAAAATAAACTACAATACAGACACAGGTCAGGATACAGTAAGGAAGCACACAAACTAACAAAAATAATATCTAACACACACAATAAGTCAATGTACACTAGCTAAGTCAATACCAGGAGTTGTCTAAGTACAAAACGCTAATACCAGAGAAAGAAGTCGAGAAGTCAAGCCAAAAGTCACAGATACCGGGTAAACAGGAATAAACAGGTTATATTGCTTGCTACTGGAAAGAACCTCTTTTGCAGGCAAAGCCTGGATGTAAACTGCAGGTTGAAATATGGAGTACACAGGTGAAAGCTAACGAAGTCAGCTGACCATCCCAGAGAGCTAGGTGTAGCCTGACAACAAAAAGAAACAACAGAAACTGTCAAAACTGATTAACCCTATGGGTTCTGACATATGCTATTCTATCCTATACCTTTAACAGGAAAGCCTAGAAAAATATTAGCTTACATGACATTCTAACAATGAAGTAATGAGACATCCATCTGATATATGTTAGAATATTATAGACCGTTGTGTTCTTCTGCCAAGTAAACAAAGACAGGAAAGCAATGGCTTTAGTTCAAGTCAATGGGATTTGTTAGGGTCAATTTGTTTAAAACTGATCAGTCACAGATCTGCTAGAAATAGAACTTAACAAAATATTAGCAATTGTGTCAGCAGTTAAGCCATATATACCCATTTCTGCATAATAGAGATAATTCTGTATAGGAATAGTATACAGAAGGGGATGTGAGCTTGCCAGAGCCATTTGTCCCAAATTATACATAGCTATTAAGTGATCGGTGCAGATAAGATGAAAAGTTTATGATATAATACTGATGTTATTCTTTTGCATAGATCAGGACTCAAGTGCCATGGCAGGGGAAAACACAGGATTTTTAAAAGGGGGTTCCAAGTGCATTGGGGCCCAGAGGCTGTGCTCACTCCTATCCTATCAGACTGCAGAATGAAAACAGAGAAAATGGGGTTACAGAGCAGCCTGCAGTGACTGGAAGAAGAGACCCAGCACTTGGGAAGGAAGCTAAGTCATGCATAGTGAGGACACGCCCCCTTTAAAGCATCGAATGACAAACCAAGTGAGAAACAGAAAGAAGGTATTTGTGAGAGAAATATAGGTGCTGGACATATAAAAATTATATGAACATGATCAGGTGTAGGTACCAAGTAACATGTAACTTTTATGGGAGATTTGACAGGTATACATTAAGTAATACTTAAAACTAACTTTAATGGTGGTGTGGTATGGTGCAAGGGGTCAATTGAAGTTGTTTTAGTCAGGGAAATGTTGGTATTAGTTGCATTCCTTTTAAATAGGTCCAGAATTTTATAGCTCCAAATCCTTTATTTTCCTTCACACTACAATAGTTACATGCAAAAAATGTATTAGCAGCCATCACTAGGGAAGGCTTAATGCATAGGAATTTCCATTGAACCATATACTAAATCTATATGCAGTGAGCCACACCTTAATGCTAACATAAATAATTGTTCACTAGGTTTTTCATGAAAAGCTTCAGGCCATGTTCACATGCTGGAATACCTGAGCAGAATCTGGCAGAAAAATTCAGCTTGGAAATTTCATTGCAGCAGAGTCCCTTTGCTTTCAATGGGATTCTGCTGCACCGTGCACACGAAACATCTGCAACAGAAATCCTGATTCTCACCTCTGCTGAAAGAATTGACAAGTCCATTTTTTTACGAAGTCTTCTATGGAGATGGCGCATTTCCGAGCTAGCTAGTACTAGCGCCGGCATATTCTGCTGTCACCTACTATTTGTGGATTGCCCGCAAGTGTTTTCCGCCGTGTGAACATAGCCTAAGAGGGGATCTCCCAGGCACTAGGCAACCTCCTTCTCCCCTACATCCATGAAGTGAAAAAAATAATAAAAATAATAACAATAATAAAGAAATAGATGATAGATAGATACCGTATTTTTCGCCGTATAAGACGCACTTTTTCTTCCCCAAAACTGGGGGGGGAAAGTTGGTGCGTCTTATACGGCGAATATGCGGTGATGCCCTGTATTAACCCTGCAGACGCGGCGATCAAAGCTGACCGCCGCGTCTGAAGCAAAAATAACACTAACCCGGCTGCTCAATCGGGCTGTTCGGGACCGCCGCGGTGAAATCGCGGCATCCCGAACAGCTTACAGGACTCCGGGAGGGACCTTACCTGCCTCCTCGGTGTCTTCTCCGTGCCGGGATCCCCTGCGCTCTCCTTCGACGTCATCACGTCGTCGCGCACGCCATCATCCAATAGGAGCAGCGTGCGTAGCGGCGTGATGACGGCGACGTGATGACGGCGACGGAGAGCATGGATCCCGGGGAAGAAGAAGTCCGGAGCGTCGGGGACACCACGACAGCGACGGAGCGACATCCAGGGCACCGGTGACGCGTCCAGAGCGGCGGGGACACGTGAGTACTACCTCCTATACCAGTGGTCTTCAACCTGCGGACCTCCAGATGTTGCAGAACTACAACTCCCAGCATGCCCGGACAGCCAATGGCTGTCCGGGCATGCTGGGAGTTGTAGTTTTGCAACATCTGGAGGTCCGCAGGTTGAAGACCACTGTTGGGTTCAGAATCTTTATTTTTTTAGATTTTGCACCTATAAATTGGGTGCGTCTTATACGCCGGTGCGTCCTATAGGGCGAAAAATACGGTAGATATTTTTTACTGTCTACTCCAAAAATGAAAAATTGCATAGCAGTACATAAGGGTATAGGCATGCATGCAGTATAAATAAATAAGAGATGTTAACTATGCCCTCCCCTGCATGACATTGTCAAGAAGAGGTGCAGCATGGATGACATTAAACACCCATGAAGGATTCATACACATGTACAGCAAAACTCTCTTTCCAGAAATCTTTGCTTCCTTGCTACATTCCAAAGATCTGCTCTCCCGACTGCGGCAGGAGATAGATTACAAACTAAGTGCATGCTGTGCTCATGTCATTGAACTTAATTTTTCGCAAACCCAGAGAAATCTTTTAACATTTTCAGCAGAATAACAACCAGGTAGTCAGTGAAACAGACATGGAACTTACAGCTACTACGGCCCCAATGTCAAACCTGTATGATGCCCCCATTTACCATATTCCATTTATAATAAATTGGCAGAGGGTCTTTTGGGCTCCTTGAGGCACCATGGCTAGGGTACAACTGTTATCTCTGAGCCTTCTTCAGCATTTCCCCTGTATGTATGATATTACTTTTACATCTCACAATACTTTAATGTAGCATGCTTATGCAATTCTCCTTAACCCCTTAAGGACTAAGGGTTTTTACGTTTTTGCACTTTCGTTTTTTCCTCCTTACCTTTTAAAAATCATAACCCTTTCAATTTTCCACCTAAAAATCCATATTATGGCTTATTTTTTGCGTCGCCAATTCTACTTTGCACTGACATTAGTCATTTTACCCAAAAATGCACGGCGAAACGGAAAAAAAATCATTGTGCGACAAAATCGAAGAAAAAACGCCATTTTATAACTTTTGGGGGCTTTCATTTCTACGCAGTGCATATTTCGGTAAAAAGTACACCTTATCATTATTCTGTAGGTCCATACGGTTAAAATGATACCCTACTTATATAGGTTTGATTTTGTAGGACTTCTGGAAAAAATCATAACTACATGCAGGAAAATTTATACGTTTAAAAATGTCATCTTCTGACCCCTATAACGTTTTTATTTTTCCATGTACAGGGCGGTATGAGGACTCATTTTTTGCGCTGTGATCTGAAGTTTTTATCGGTATGATTTTTGTTTTGATCAGACTTTTTGATCACTTTTTATTCATTTTTAATGGTATAAAAAGTGACCAAAATACACTTTTTTGGACTTTGGAATTTTTTTGCGCGTACGCCATTGACCGTGCAGTTTAATTAATGACAGGCGTGTCCTGTCAGCTGTTCGGGATGCCGCGATTTCACCGCGGCGGTCCCGAACAGCCCGACTGAGCAGCCGGGTCACTTTCACTTTAGAAGCGGCGGTCAGCTTTGACCGCCGCTTCTAAAGGGTTAATACCGCATATCGCCGAAATAAACTGATCTTTTCCACTTGTGGTGAGGGTATGATGGAGGGCAGATATTATTACCCTAGGGGCAGATGGCATTAACCCCTTGTGTTTGTGACGCCAGAGCGTGGTTTAACCTCTTCACCACCCAAAGGTATATCGCTGGATCTTGGGCTAGGCACCGGGGAAAAATAATGACTCCGACGACAAGTTACGGAACAACGGCAGCTTTACTGAGATAGACAGGTGTAACAGTTTTATGAGCTTAGCCAGGCTCAAGGAGATGACCAGTGACTTCAGAGACTTTAGGGCTCCCTGGGACTTGTAGAGGACTTGGACAATTTGATGCAGGGCCACGCTGACTTGACACAGATTAACCTTGACTGACTTGACTGGGACTGGCTAGACAGACTTCACCCTGTATGTAGCTTACCAGGTTCTGACTTTCACCTGTGGAGTAGTGGACTTGTGGATGCGTGGTAGGCTTTTGGCCTCCTTAGGACACCAGACACTCTCTCAGGACTTGACCTTGCTGCACTCAGTAGAGAAGAGACTAAGAGACTGAACTAGCTCCACCTAGGGTTAATATGGGGGAGACTCTGGAGGGGTCCCATAGGTCACTCTATAGGTCACATGGTCACTGGAACCTTCCTTGATTACAACACATGACAACAGTGTTTTAAGGTATTTGACAAGTTATATAGAGTCTGTCTGACAGGGCAGCAAGGGTACAGGGGTGCAATTCCTATACTGGGCCACCACACACTTCTCTAGCAGTATAGTCCAATCTAGTACAGTTAGTCTATGGACACCTTTTCACTGATTATTTCTTCCCTTAAAGTGTACCTGCCATCAACAACAACTTTTTATATAACGTAGATAATACCATTATGTGTATATTTGTAAAATACATTGGTTAAAAAATGTGTATATTTTTGTCCTTGCAGCTATTGCCTGTGTGTCCAAAACAGGAAGTAAGGGTGGACAAACAGGGCTTTGTGCAGTGAGGACAAGCAGGGCTCTGTGCAATGAGGCTCTGTGACATGCTATGGGCTCACACATGAGGATGGTTGACATGCAGGAGCCTGCACAGAGCCCTGCTTGTCCTGTCCTCACTTCCTGTATTTGGACTCCTCACAGGCAATAGCTGCAGGGACAGCACTTTTTCACCCATAAACATACACACGTAATGCATATTACAAATATACATATAATTGTATTATCTACATTATATAAAAAGGTTTTGTTGACGACAAGTACAATTTAAATTGAGTTTTTCTAAATAGTCTAAATGCTTCTAGGTTTCTATAAAAGTAAGTTAAAGGGGTACTCCGGTGGTAAACATTATTTTTTTTTTTTTTTTAAATCAAATGGTGCCAAAAAGTTGAACAGATTTGTAAATTACTTCTATTAAAAAATATTAATCCTTCCAGTACTCATTAGCTACTGAATACTACAGAGGAAATTCTTTTATTTTTGGATTTCTTTTTTGTCTGTCCACAGTGCTCTCTGCTGACACCTCTGTCCATTTTAGGAACTGTCCAGAGCAGCAAATGTTGAGGATTTTCTCCTGCTCTGAACTTCCTGACATGGACAGAGGTGTCAGCAGAGAGCACTGTGGACAGACAGAAAAGAAATCCAAAAAGAAAACAATTTCCTCTGTAGTATTCAGCAGCTAATAAATACTGGAAGGATTAAGATTTTTTAATAGAAGTAATTTACAAATATGTTTAACTTTCTGGCACCAGTTGATCTAAAAAAAAAAAAAAAATGTTTCCCACCGGAGTACCCCTTTAACCCCTTAACCCCTTAAGGACTCAGCCCATTTTGGCCTTAAGGACTCAGACAATTTAATTTTTACGTTTTCATTTTTTCCTCCTCGCCTTCTAAAAATCATAACTCTTTTATATTTTCATCCACAGACTAGTATGAGGGCTTGTTTTTTGCGCGACCAGTTGTCCTTTGTAATGACATCACTCATTATATCATAAAATGTATGGCGCAACCAAAAAACACTATTTTTGTGGGGAAATTAAAACGAAAAACGCAATTTTTCTAATTTTGGAAGGTTTTGTTTTCACGCCGTACAATTTCTGGTAAAAATGACATGTGTTCTTTATTCTGAGGGTCAATACGATTAAAATGATACCCATTATTATATACTTTTATATTATTGTTGCGCTTAAAAAAAATCACAAACTTTTTAACCAAATTAGTACGTTTATAATCCCTTTATTTTGATGACCTATAACTTTTTTATTTTTCCGTATAAGCGGCGGTATGGGGGCTCATTTTTTGCGCCATGATCTGTACTTTTTTTTGATACCACATTTGTATATAAAAAACTTTTAATACATTTTTTATAATTTTTTTTTAATAAAATGTATTAAAAAAGTAGGAATTTTGGACTTTCAATTTTTTTTCGTTCACGCCGTTCACCGTACGGGATCATTAACATTTTATTTTAATAGTTCGGACATTTACGCACGCGGCGATACCAAATATGTCTATAAAAAATGTTTTTTACGCTTTTTGGGGGTAAAATAGGAAAAAAGGACGTTTTACTTTTTTATTGGGGGAGGGGATTTTTCACTTTTTTTTTACTTTTACTTGTACATTTTTTTACATTTTTTTTTACACTTGAATAGTCCCCATAGGGGACTATTCATAGCAATACCATGATTGCTAATACTGATCTGTTCTATGTATAGGACATAGAACAGATCAGTATTATCGGTCATCTCCTGCTCTGGTCTGCTCGATCACAGACCAGAGCAGGAGACGCCGGGAGCCGCATGGAGGAAGGTGAGGGGACCTCCGTGCGGCGTTATGAATGATCGGATCCCCGCAGCAGCGCTGCGGGCGATCCGATCGTTCATTTTAATCGCGAACTGCCGCAGATGCCGGGATCTGTATTGATCCCGGCACCTGAGGGGTTAATGGCGGACGCCCGCGAGATCGCGGGCGTCGGCCATTGCCGGCGGGTCCCTGGCTGCGATCAGCAGCCGGGATCAGCCGCGCATGACACGGGCATCGCTCCGATGCCCGCGGTTATGCTTAGGACGTAAATGTACGTCCTGGTGCGTTAAGTACCACCTCACCAGGACGTACATTTACGTCCTGCGTCCTTAAGGGGTTAAGGACGCAGCCCAGTTGGGCCTTAAGGACGGTGACAATTTTATTTTTACGTTTTCGATTTTTCCTCCTCGCCTTCAAAAAATCATAACTCTTTTATATTTTCATCCACAGACTAGTATGAGGGCTTGTTTTTTGCATGTCCAGTTGTCCGTTGTAATGCCTTCCCTCACTTTACCATAAAATGTATGGCGCAACCAAAAAAATACTATTTGTGTGGGAAAATTAAAAAGAAAACCACAATTTTACTAATTTTGGAAGGTTTCGTTTTCATGCCGTACAATGTACGGTAAAAATGACATGTGTTATTTATTCTATGGGTCAATACGATTAAAATGATACCCATGATAACATACTTTTCTATTACTGTTGCGCTTAAAAAAAATTACAAACTTTTAAACCAAATTAGTACGTTTAAAATACCCCTAATTTGAAGACCGATAGCTTTTTCATTTTTTGGTAAAAGCGGCGGTATCAGAGCTCATTTTTTGTGCCGTGATCTGTACTTTATATTGATACCATATTTGCTTATATAAAACTTTTAATACATTTTTTATTAATTATTTTTGGAATAAAATGTTATAAAAAAAAGCAGCTATTTTGGACATGTTTTTTTTTTTTATGTTCACGCCGTTCACTGTAGGGTATAATTAACATTTTATTTTAATAGTTCAGATATTTACGCACACGGTGATACCAAATATGTATATAAAATATTTTTTTAACACTTTTTGGGGCTGAAATAGAGAAAATTGGACTATTTATTGAGGGAGGTTTTTTTTTCAATTTTTTTTTTACTTTTATTTTTACAATTTAATAGTCCCCATAGGGGACTATTTATAGCAATCATTCGATTGCTAATTCTGTTCAGTGCTATGTATAGGACATAGCACTGATCAGCGTTATCGGTCATCTTCTGCTCTGGTCTGCGGGAAGGCAGATCAGAGCAGAAGACGCCGGTAAGGCAGCGGAGCCAGGTGAGGGGACCTCCGTCTGCCGTGATGGATGATCGGATTGCCACGGCAGTGCTGCGGGCGATCCGATCATCCATTTAAATGACCACGATGCTGCAGATGTCGTAATCTGTATTGATCACGGTATCTGAGGGGTTAATGGCGGACATCTGCGGGATCGCGGGTGTCTGCCATTACCGTCGGGTCCCTGGCTGCGATCAACAGCCGGGACCTGCCGTGCATGATCCGGGCATCGCTCCGATGCCCGCGGTTATGCTCAGGACATAAAAGTACGTCCTGGTGCGTTAAGTACCACCTCACCAGGACGTACATTTATGTCCTTCGTCGTTAAGGGGTTAACAAATCAACTATAACAGTCTCCTAGCTGCCCCTTAAAAAAATAATAATGTTTTCTCGCTTTCTGTGCACATAGCAGAGGATTACAAGTCTAGGTAGGAAGAGATCTTCAACTTTTATATTACATGATAAGAACTGTGCATTTGCATATTTTAAATGCATCAGTGCTTCCACATAAGCATATCAGAATGTACAATAAAGTAGGCTTTAAGTTATAATTATCTAGTGGTTATGCATGTATTGTTTTATGTTCAAGGGCAAAACAATAGACCATGACCTATCTAAAGTCACCAGAGATCTGTATTATTATTACAACCAGGAGGCAACTTCTTTATGACAAGGACGCAGTGATTAATTTTTTTTTCTTACTAGATGTCCTAGCACCACCTAGTGGAGACTTCATAAAGTGCTTGTTAGTCCACACCGCAGCAACTTTACAGGGGTATTCAGGGTTTATGCATCTTATCCCCTTTCCAATGGATAGGGGATAAGATGTATGATTGCAGGGGTCCCACCGCTGGGGACGCCCGCGATCTTAGTGCAGCCCCCGGCATTCTGTGCCGGGCGCTGCTTCCGAGACGGGGACGTGAAGTCCAGTTACAGATTTGGTGTTCAGGACCTGGCCGATTACTAGAATGAGCCAGGAGAAGAGTGCACTAAGTGTGTTCTCTCCCAGCTCTGTGCCATGTGACTGATATAGACTTATCAATTATCTATTACTAGAGGCAAGTGAAACTTAAACCAAAACTGTTTAAAAAATGTGTTCCACTTTTAATGTGCCCCAAAAGTAATTCCCAGGACTGGAGATTCCCAGGTTTCCTAGAACTGGACCTGTTGAAAACCTAATTTGTTTTCCAGACTTAACAAATCCACAGCTGAACATCAGTTTAGTTTTTTATTATTTATGCTACTCTAAAAAAATAATGTTTTGGAATTATTTTCCAGAACTGCCTCAAAACACATACCTATCATTAGCAAAAACTTTTTATATAAAGTAGAAAATAACATTACATATATATTTGTAATATATGTTGGTTAAAAAAAATTTGTATATTTTTATTCCTGCAGCAATTGCATGCCTGTCTCTGAGCAGAGACCAAATATAGGAAGTGTGGTTGGACAAATAGGGCTCTGTGCAGTGAGGACAAGCAGGGCTCTGTACACTGAGGACAAGCAGGGCTCTGTACACTGAGGACAAGCAGGGCTCTGTACACTGAGGACAAGCAGGGCTCTGTACACTGAGGACAAGCAGGGCTCTGTACACTGAGGACAAGCAGGGCTCTGTACACTGAGGACAAGCAGGGCCCTGTGCACTGAGGACAAGGAGGGCTCCGTACACTGAGGACAAGCAGGGCTCCGTACACTGAGGACAAGCAGGACTCTGTGCACTGAGGACAAGCGGGGTTCTGTACACTGAGGACAAGCAGGGCTCTGTACACTGAGGACAAGCAGGGCTCTGTACACTGAGGACAAGCAGGGCTCTGTACACTGAGGACAAGCAGGGCTCTGTACACTGAGGACAAGCAGGGCTCTGTACACTGAGGACAAGCAGGGCCCTGTGCACTGAGGACAAGCAGGGCCCTGTGCACTGAGGACAAGGAGGGCTCCGTACACTGAGGACAAGCAGGGCTCCGTACACTGAGGACAAGCAGGACTCTGTGCACTGAGGACAAGCGGGGTTCTGTACACTGAGGACAAGCGAGGCTCTGTGCACTGAGGACAAGCGGGGCTCTGTACACTGTGGACAAGCAGGGTTCTGTACACTGAGGACAAGCAGGGCTCTGAACACTGAGGGCAAGCAGGGCTCTGAACACTGAGGGCAAGCAGGGTTCTGTACACTGAGGGCAAGCAGGGCTCTGTGCAGTGAGGAGAAGTAGGGCTCTGTACATGGAGGACAAGCAGGGCTCTCTACACTGAGGACAAGCAGGGCTCTGTACGCTGAGGAAAAGCAGGGCTCTGTGCACTGAGGACAAGCAGGGTTCTGTACACTGAGGACAAGCGGGGCTCTGCACAGTGAGGACAAGCAGGGCTCTGAACACTGTGGACAAGCAGGGCTCTGTACAGTGAGGACAAGCAGGGTTCTGTACACTGAGGACAAGCAGGGCTCTGTAAAGTGAGGACAAGCAGGGCTCTTTACACTGAGGACAAGCAGGGCTCTGTGTACTGAGGGCAAGCAGGGCTCTGTACACTGAGAACAAGCAGGGCTCTGTATACTGTGGACAAGCAGGGCTCTGTACACTGAGGACAAGCAGGGCTCTGTGCAGTGAGGACAAGTAGGGCTCTGTACACTGAGGACAAGCAGGGCTCTCTACACTGAGGACAAGCAGGGCTCGGTACATATGAGGACAAGCAGGGCTCTGTACACTGATGACAAGCAGGGCCCTATACACTGAGGACAAGCAGGGCTCTGTACACTGAGGACAAGCAGGGCCCTATACACTGAGGACAAGCAGGGCCCTATACACTGAGGACAAGCAGGGCTCTGTACACTGAGGACAAGTAGGGCTCTGTACACTGAGGACAAGCAGGACTCTGTGTACTGAGGACAAGCAGGGCTCTGTACACTGAGGACAAGCAGGACTCTGTACACTGAGGACAAGCAGGACTCTGTGTACTGAGGACAAGCAGGGCTCTGTACACTGTGGACAAACAGGGTTCTGTACACTGAGGACAAGCAGGGCTCTGTGCAGTGAGGACAAGTAGGGCTCTGTACACTGAGGACAAGCAGGGCTCTCTACACTGAGGACAAGCAGGGCTCTCTACACTGAGGACAATCAGGGCTCTGTACACTGAGGACAAGCAGGACTCTGTACACTGAGGACAAGCAGGACTCTGTGCACTGAGGACAAGCAGGGTTCTGTACACTGAGGACAAGCGGGGCTCTGCACAGTGAGGACAAGCAGGACTCTGAACACTGTGGACAAGCAGGGCTCTGTACAGTGAGGACAAGCAGGGTTCTGTACACTGAGGACAAGCAGGGCTCTGTAAAGTGAGGACAAGCAGGGCTCTTTACACTGAGGACAAGCAGGGCTCTGTGTACTGAGGACAAGCAGGGCTCTGTACACTGAGGACAAGCAGGGCTCTGTATACTGTGGACAAGCAGGGCTCTGTACACTGAGGACAAGCAGGGCCCTATACACTGAGGACAAGCAGGGCTCTGTACACTGAGGACAAGTAGGGCTCTGTACACTGAGGACAAGCAGGGCTCTCTACACTGAGGACAAGCAGGGCTCAGTACATATGAGGACAAGCAGGGCTCTGTACACTGATGACAAGCAGGGCCCTATACACTGAGGACAAGCAGGGCTCTGTACACTGAGGACAAGCAGGGCCCTATACACTGAGGACAAGCAGGGCTCTGTACACTGAGGACAAGCAGGGCTCTGTACACTGAGGACAAGAAGGGCTCTGTACACTGAGGACAAGCAGGACTCTGTACACTGAGGACAAGCAGGACTCTGTGTACTGAGGACAAGCAGGGCTCTGTACACCTAAGACAAGCAGGACTCTGTACACTGAGGACAAGCAGGACTCTGTGTACTGAGGACAAGCAGGGCTCTGTACACTGTGGACAAGCAGGGTTCTGTACACTGAGGACAAGCAGGGCTCTGTGCAGTGAGGACAAGTAGGGCTCTGTACACTGAGGACAAGCAGGGCTCTCTACACTGAGGACAAGCAGGGCTCTCTACACTGAGGACAATCAGGGCTCTGTACACTGATGACAAGCAGGGCCCTGTACACTGAGGACAAGCAGGGCTCTGTACACCGAGGACAAGCAGGGCTCTGTACACCGAGGACAAGCAGGGCTCTGTACACTGAGGACAAGCAGGACTCTGTACACTGAGGACAAGCAGGGCTCTGTGCACTAAGGACAATCAGTGCTCTGTACATTGAGGACAAGCAGGGCTCTGTGCACCGAGGACATGCAGGGCTCTGTGCACTGAGAACAAGCAGGGCTCTGTGCACTGAGAACAAGCAGGGCTCTGTGCACTGAGAACAAGCAGGGCTCTGTGCACTGAGGACAAGCAGGGCTCTGTGCACTGAGGACAAGCAGGGCTCTGTGCACTGAGAACAAGCAGGGCTCTGTGCACTGAGAACAAGCAGGGCTCTGTGCACTGAGAACAAGCAGGGCTCTGTGCACTGAGGACAAGCAGGGCTCTGTGCACTGAGGACAAGCAGGGCTCTGTGCACTGAGGACAAGCAGGGCTCTGTGCACTGAGGACAAGTAGGGCTCTGTGCACTGAGGACAAGCAGGGCTCTGTGTGCTGAGGACAAGCTGGGCTCTGTACACTGAGGACAAGCAGGGCTCTGTACACTGAGGTCAAGCAGGGCTCTGTGCACTGAGGACTATCAGGGCTCTGTACACCTAGGACAAGCAGGGATCTGTGCACTGAGGACAAGCAGGGCTCTGTACACTGAGGACAAGCAGGGTTCTGTACACTGAGGACAAGCAGGGCTCTGTGCAGTGAGGACAAGTAGGGCTCTGTACACTGAGGACAAGCAGGGTTCTCTACACTGAGGACAAGCAGGGCTCTGTACGCTAAGGAAAAGCAGGGCTCTGTGCACTGAGGACAAGCAGGGTTCTGTACACTGAGAACAAGCGGGGCTCTGTACAGTGAGTACATGCAGGGCTCTGAACACTGAGGACAAGCAGGGCTCTGTACAGTGAGGACAAGCAGGGTTCTGTACACTCAGGACAAGCAGGACTCTGTACACTGAGGACAAGCAGGGCTCTGTGCACTGAGGACAAGCAGGGCTCTGTACATTGAGGACAAGCAGGGCTCTGTGCAGTGAGGACAAGTAGGGCTCTGTACACTAAGGACAAGCAGGGCTCTCTACACTGATGACAAGCAGGGCTCTGTACACTGAGGCAAAGCAGGGCTCTATGCACTGAGGACAAGCAGGGTTCTGTACACTGAGGACAAGCGGGGCTCTGTACAGTGAGGACAAGCAGGGCTCTGAACACTGAGGACAAGCAGGGCTCTGTACAGTGAGGACAAGCAGGGTTCTGTACACTGAGGACAAGCAGAACTCTGTACACTGAGGACAAGCAGGGCTCTGTGTACTTATGACAATCAGTGCTCTGTACATTGAGGATAAGCAGGGCTCTGTGCAGTGAGGACAAGCAGGGCTCTGTGCACCAAGGACAAGCAGGGCTCTATGTACTGAGAACAAGCAGGGCTCTGTGCACTGAGGACAAGCAGGGCTCTGTACACTGAGGACAAGCAGGGCTCTGTGTGCTGAGGACAAGCAGGGCTCTGTGTGCTGAGGACAAGCTGGGCTCTGTACACTGAGGACAAGCAGGGCTCTGTACACTGAGGACAAGCAGGGCTCTGTGCACTAAGGACAAGCAGGGCTCTGTGTGCTGAGGACAAGCAGGGCTCTGTACACTGAGGACAAGCAGGGCTTTGTACGCTGAGGAAAAGCAGGGCTCTGTGCACTGAGGACAAGCAGGGTTCTGTACACTGAGGACAAGCGGGGCTCTGTACAGTGAGGACAAGCAGGGCTCTGAATACTGAGGACAAGCAGGGCTCTGTACAGTGAGGACAAGCAGGGTTCTGTACACTGAGGACAAGCAGGACTCTGTACACTGAGGACAAGCAGGGTTCAATGCACTGAGGACAATCAGTGCTCTGTACATTGAGGACAAGCAGGGCTCTGTGCAGTGAGGACAAGCAGGGCTCTGTGCAGTGAGGACAAGCAGGGCTCTATGTACTGAGAACAAGCAGGGCTATGTGCACTGAGGACAAGCAGGGCTCTGTACACTGAGGACAAGCAGGGCTCTGTGCACTAAGGACAAGCAGGGCTCTGTGTGCTGAGGACAAGCAGGGCTCTGTGGGCTTAGGACAAGCTGGGCTCTGTACACTGAGGACAAGCAGGGCTCTGTACACTGAGGACAAGCAGGGCTCTGTACACTGAGGACTATCAGGGCTCTGTACACCTAGGACAAGCAGGGCTCTGTGCATTGAGGACAAGAAGGGCTCTGTGCACCGAGGACAAGCAGGGCTCTATGTACTGAGGACAAGCAGGGCTCTGTGCACTGAGGACAAGCAGGGCTCTGTGCACTAAGGACAAGCAGGGCTCTGTGCACTGAGGACAAGCAGGGCTCTGTACACTGAGGACTATCAGGGCTCTGTACACCTAGGACAAGCAGGGCTCTGTGCATTGAGGACAAGAAGGGCTCTGTGCACCGAGGACAAGCAGGGCTCTATGTACTGAGGACAAGCAGGGCTCTGTGCACTGAGGACAAGCAGGGCTCTGTGCACTAAGGACAAGCAGGGCTCTGTGTGTTGAGGACAAGCTGGGCTCTATGCAATGAGGACAAGCAGGGCTCTGTACACTGAGGACAAGCAGAGCTCTGTGCACTGAGGACAAGCAGAGCTCTGTGCACTGAGGAAAAGCAGGGCTCTGTGCAATGAGGACAAACAGGGCTCTGTACACTGTGGACAAGCAGGGCTCTGTGCAGTGAAGCTCTATGACACTCTCCAGGCTCACATAGCAAGGTGATTGACAAGCCAGGAGCCAGCACAGAGCCCTGCTTGTCCTGCCCTTAATCCCTGTATTTGCTCTCCTCACAAACATGCAGTAACTGCAGGGACAGTATTTTTTTACCCAAAATACACTTTTTTAACCAATGTATGTTACAAAAAAAGATATAATGGTATGATCTACATTATACAAAAAGTTTTTGCTAACGACAGATACACTTTAAGCCTCTTGGACATGGAGTTCACCAGAGCTTCACATGTTGCCACTGGAGTCCTCTTTCAACTCCTAGTTGATGACATCACAGAGATGTTTGAGACATTGCACACCCCCACCTTCCAATTAAAGGAGTACTCCGCCCCTAGACATCTTATCCCCTATCCAAAGGATCGGGGATAAGATGCCTGATCGCGGGAGTCCCAACGCTGGGACCCCCTGCAATCTCTCCTCCCTCTGTGCATGGAGCGAGCTTCGCTCTGTGCCTGATGACTGGCGATGCAGGGGCCGGAGGATCATGACATCACAGGCTCACTCCCTCGTGACGTTACACCCCACCCTGCCCCCTTAATGCAAGTCTCTGGGACATGATCAGACATCTGCAGGGGGTGCTGAGGAAGAGATCTCGGGGGTTCCCAGTGGCAGGATCCCCGCAATCAGACATCTTATCCACTATCCTTTTGGGGCGGAAAACCCCTTTAAGGACGCCCACAGATACTCAATAGAGTTTAGTTCTTGAGACATGCTTGGCCAGTCCCTCACCTTTAACATCAGATTCTTTAGCAAGGCAGTGTTTGTCTTGGACATTAGTGTTGCTATGGGGGCGGGGGGCTGGCCGCATGGAGTGACCCCCCCCCCTAAGTGGACCGACACCATCAAGAGGGAAGTAATCCTGCTATGGTGTCACCGAGCAACGCAAGCAAGTTTACTGTCTCTGGGAATGCAGAGGAAGTACACTAGAATGGTGGAGCGGGAGCTGTCAGCTCCCGCTCCTCTGTTCACTCATACACTGCAGAAACTTTTAGGTTGCAGCATGTGAGCCACAGGGACACGATCCCTGGCAGGCTGGCCAGATATCCCGTCCCCGGTCACACGGTGCAAGTCAGAAGCAAGGGAGAGACCTGCTTGTGGGAACGTGGATTAGGTGAGTATAATTGTTGTTTTTTCTACTATGTTTGGGCCACTATGGGGGCATTATACAGGGGGCATTATATCTTAGGGGCACATTACAGGGGGCATTATATCTGAGGAGCACAGGACAGGGAGCATTTAATGTAAGGGTAAAAGAACAGGGGGAATTTTATGTCAGTGGCACAGGACAGGGGCATTATATGTGAGGGGCACAGGACAGGGGGCATTATAAGTGAGGGGAACATGATGGGGCATTATATGAGAGGGGCACAGGACAGGGGGCATTATAAGTGAGGGTCACATGATGAGGCATTATATGAGAGGGGCACACCACAGGGGGCATTATATGAGAGGGTCACATACTGTATGATGGGGCATTATATGTGAGGGACAAAGGACAGGGGGCATTATATGTGGGACATGACAGGGGGAATTATATGTGAGGAGCACAGGGTTACATGGGTGGGAGTATGAGGGTATTACTATTATATGTGGGGGGCACAGGACAGAGAGAATTATTATGTGGGGGGAACAGGACGAGGCATTATTATGTGGGAGAAGAGGACGAGGCATAATTAATATGTCTGGGCACAGGACAGGGGGCATTATTATTATGTCTGGGGCACAGGACAGGGGACATTAATATGATGAGGGCACATGACAGGGTACAGTGTGTGGTCGTATAATATTCAGATGGTACAGTGTGTGCCAGTATTATATTTAGAGGGTACTGTGTGTGGTAGTATTATATTCAGATGGTACAGTGTGTGCCAGTATTATATTCACATGGTACAGTGGGTGCCAGTATTATATTTAGAGGGTACTGTATGATAGTATTATATTCAGAGGGTACAGTGTGTGGTAGTATTATATTCATAGTGTACAGTGTGTGGTAGTATTATATTCAAAGAGTGCCAAGTGTGGTAGTATTATATTCAGAGGGGACAATGTGTGGCAGTTTTATATTAAGAGGGTACAGTGTGTAGCAGTATTCTATTCAGAGAGCACAGTGTGTAGCAGGGTTATAATGATTATTGTTTTCACATAAAGGATCAGAAAGTGCTGACATATTGAGGAGCTATTTGGGTGTCACTTTCTGCAGGGAGTAGATTTTGCTGAATGAAGTCATGTCCATCTCAGTACCATCCGAGTTAGTTAAGGAAAGACAATAGAGAAGACGTCACCTATAGTTACTGATATTATTGTGTATTCTGCCTCACTATGTTCCATCAGAGCTGGAGTCACTTGTTAGGGAAACAACAACTCCCAGCATAACCTTACCACTGCTTAGGTCATACTGGGAACTTTAGTTTTAAATGGTTAAAACTTCTCTAGCACTGTCCCATTCTGTGGCAATTGGTATATTTGATTATTATGCTGGAAATAATTTTCCGCAACGAGTTACACCACTGGCGTATGTCACAACAGGCTAAAAAAAATTCTTTGGGGGGTATAAGTCTGGGTGACACCATTTTTTTTACTGCACAGGGAGACACCAACCCAGGCAATGCCACTGGTCTTGGAGGTGTGTTTAGGGTTATTATATTGGAATACTGCCCTGCCGCCCAATCTCTGAAGGGAAGGGGATCATGTTCTGCTTCAGTATGTCTCAGTACATGTTGGTATTCATGGTTCCCTCAATGAACTGTAGCTCCCCAGTGCCAGCAGCATTAATGCAGGCCCAGACTATTACTCTCCCACCACCATGCTTGACTGAAGGCAAGAATCACAAGATTGGTCTAAGACGATGTTATACTTCCCAAATGCAAAAATAAAAACATTATGTACAACATTTTTAAAGATGCCATGAAGATAAAGCAAGGATTTACATGAAAAAACTTGAGTTGTCTGGAGACCTTGATCCATGTTTTATGCAGAGAAACAAAAGGTGAATGTAAGAGTCTGTCATGTTTATTTTCCAATTCTCCACTAAAGCTTTTGTATGTTTTTATTTATATATATTTATTAGATATTCTGAATTTTATAATTAACCTGTTTGCTTCTATGCAAACACTCAACCCTGAAAGTTATATCAGTTATTATGATGATAAATGTATTAAAAATGACATACTCCCCTTTACATGGAGCAACTTCGTGCGGTCCTATGACTGGGCCTCATTACACCTATAGAGTCTTAGAGAATTACAAGAGTTTCCCACTGCAGTTCGAGCTGCGGATTTTACTTTGCAGAAAACCCGCCACAACTCCAACCCACATTGGGAAACTCGCTTGTTATGCCCCAGTGTGATTGTACCCTCAAAAGAATTTTGTAAAGCTGCATGATTTAACCCTACAGTGAGAAGATGATTTTAGTGCTGCTGTAATTTATCCCCTAAGCAGGGCCGCCGTCAGGGGGGTACAGCCAATACCCCAGTAAGGAGCCCAGGCCCCAGCACAGAAGCAGGAGACCCCTGTGTAAACAGTGGTCTCCTGCTGCCAGGGGCGGGCCGATGGTCGAGCACTGCCAAAAAGCCTTAGAGAGGGCCCATCACTGCCAGCACCATTTTTTCTTTTTCAACATTGCGAGCCCTTTAAAATCAGATACAAGTACAAGAGTTGTTTTTTTATTTTATTTTTTTGATGACACAGATTACCCCCAGTATAAATGTCCCTCTGGTCTCTTCTTTAATTATCCACTTTCCATTGCTTAGCAACAACTTGTCTGTTCAGTGATCAATAATAATCACATCAAACCTCTGTCCTTTCATTTTTATTCTATTCTGCTTTGGTCACCTCCTGTTTCCTTTCCTGTCTGGCACTGAAGTGATTTCAAGGACAGAAGGATAGATGATACTCAATCTGGCTGCTTTGTAAGTTGGTCATGTGGTTTTTTCCTGGTGGCATTTCCTATGGTGGTACTGCAGCAGTTCCTGATTTTACATGTACATCAATTCCCAAATAGAAGAACTAATTTCACGTGTATATATAGGTCGAACAAAGATAGCAGATGACCCCTGTGCCAGAACAGTATTTTGGCCCTTTGCTCTCCAGCAGCTCATCATGGAGCACAAACTTGTCTGTCTGAGGTGCCGTCACATATGTCCAGCCATCCAGCTCAGTTTCCCTCTGAGGCTGTAGAAAAGTGCCTAGGAAATGGGTGATCGAACTTATCTCATTTATTTGAGTGACAGCTCAGATTAATCCGGTGCCTCAATTGGGACCCCTGATTTCTGGACAGGTCAGACGGGGGAATGCATGTTGCAGCATTTTCATATCCCACCTGAAGAAATAAGGCTGGGATTACATATGTCTGTGGTCCAGCATAGATGAACTGAGCCTAAATCTTGATGCAACTGATGCCACAACTGATAACATGCATCATTTGTCATCAGTTGTGTAGCATCCAGCGTCTATTATTTCTACACAGCAAGTTGTGTTTTCCTGTCCGGTGCCGTCCAGCAAGTCCAACCATCTTGCGATTAAATTGAGAGGCCAGTTAAATGTAAACTGTCCCATTCAAATGAATGGGATCAGTTCTAGAATCACATCCCCCCCCCCCAGTACTTTATAACAAGCAATGGAGGGAAAAGATGGCGGAGGCTGGACAAATGTGGACGAGCCCTAAATGAACACTGGACCATACACAACTGATGAACTTTGCCATTATTTGTGGCATCAGATGTGGCAGGTGATATGGCTCAGTACTAATCCAGATCGCTGAACATATGTGACAACACCCTAAGGCTTCCTTTTCATATATACAGCAATCAGTTTTTTCTCTCCTGCATGGTAATAAAACACCAGAGAAAAATCCATGCCAGAACTGATCCTATTGTTTAACACGGATCAGAAAACATCTACTGCAGGAGTTTCCTATCCGACTCCTCAACTGGTCCAGTGGCGAGCCCCATATCTGTCTAAGGAGCAGCAAGGGGGGTGCCAGGTGCACCCCATGCAACCTCAAGCACCCAGTGTTTTCTTCTGCCATCCATTTAGGCAGGAGGTAAGGTAGGGGAGTACATGAAGAAAACAGACTGCAGGGACCTCTATCTCCACCCATATCACAAATAAAATAAAGTGTTCAATATAATTTTTCTGAAAATAAAATTGGGGCTGTTGACGGCATGTTTTCCTGTCTGCTAATGTTATCTGTAGGAACAACTGAAGTAGCATTCCAAAGTACAGTACATCCTTGAAGAAAATGTATAGGGACCTTAAGCTGATGTAGTCATTGAAGTCCAAGGTTACACAGTGGGCAAGCCATGGTACACATTTTAATAACTTTTTGCTGGTAGCCTGACGTATACTGGAAGTGCACAGAGAAAATAATGTACATCAGCCTCTATTCATTACGATTACAGTGACTTCAAAATTATGCTCCATTCATATGTGCACCAGAGGTTATTTTAGGAGCCTTGCATCAAAAATCCTAAACAAAATAGCATGCTATGTGAACCCAGCTTATATAGCTCGTCAGGCTGGAATCACAACTGTGTTGAAGGCTCTGTTGGGTACCTCAGACTCAGGTTTTTTTAAAATACCCGGTAAATACCATGGCATGCTATATTATGTTGTCCCCTGGAATTAATAGACACCATGACAGATAATTTGTGGAACCTATTAAAGTCAGTGGGGGCTGTTGGACGCCATTGGTGTCTGACTTGCAACAGATCTGCAAATTGTGCCCCATCATTGGAGATGAGAGAGCAGAAGAAAGAACATTATTGGTCAATCCTCAAAAAGTTGGTGGACAGACAAATTCACAGAAGTTGTGATAAACTCCAAGCACTGACTAGGGAAGAATACATTGTCATCAGTCGGGAATTGGCCCAGAAAATGATATCCGGCATGCCAGGGTGAACTGTGGAAAGTCTCGATGGTAAGATATGTCTTTTTGCTGATGACACTAAGATTTGTAACAGTGTTGACATTCCTGGAAGGCTACCCCAAATGGAAAAGGATTTGCGTAAACTAGAGGAATTGTCAGAACTCTGGCAACTGAAATTTATTGTGGATAAGTGTAAGACAATGCACTTGGGGCATAAAAACCCTCGGGCAGAATATAGAATATTTGACACAGTCCTGACCTCAGTATCTGAGGAAAGGTATTTAGGGGGTCATAATTTCAGTAGACTTAAAGGTAGGAAGACAATGTAATAGAGCAGTGGGAAATGCTAGCAGAATGCTTGGGTGTATAGGGAGAGGTATAAGCAGTAGAAAGAGGGAAGTGCTCATGCTGCTGTGCAGAACACTGGTGAGACCTCACTTGGAGTATTGTGCGCAGTACTGGAGGCAATATCTCCAGAAGGATATAGATACTCTAGAGAGAGTTCATAGAAGAGTTACTAAACTAGTACATGGATTGCAGGATAAAACTTACCAGGAAAGGTTAAAGGACCTTAACATGTATAGCTTGGAAGAAAGAAGAGACAGAGGGGATATGATAGAGACTTTTAAATACAAAGGTTTAAAAGTAATATCAGGAAGTATTGCTTTACTGAGAGAGTAGTGGATGCATAGAATAGCCTTCCTGCAGAAGTGGTTGCTGCAAATACAGTGAAGGAGTTTAAGCATGCATTGGATAGGCATAAAACGATTCTTCATATAAGAGAGAGATAGATATTAGGCTATCCTTCATATAAGGTAGGTGTTGACTATGAGTTACCTCATCCTTCCTCATCCTCTGGGAAATGCTCGCACCTAGGACACGTGGGAGAGGCATCCCTGGGTGTGAATACTACTTCTCCTTGTTTGACCATGCCGGTTCTAGTTTATACTCCTGCCAAGACATCTGTCACGATGCCGGCTGGCAGGTAGTGGATCCTCTGTGTCAGAGAGGGATTGGCGTGGACCGTGCTAGTGGATCGGTTCTAAGTCACTACTGGTTTTCACCAGAGCCCGCCGCAAAGCGGGATGGTCTTGCTGCGGCGGTAGTGACCAGGTCGTATCCACTAGCAACGGCTCAACCTCTCTGACTGCTGAAGATAGGCGCGGTACAAGGGAGTAGACAGAAGCAAGGTCGGACGTAGCAGAAGGTCGGGGCAGGCAGCAAGAATCGTAGTCAGGGGCAACGGCAGGAGGTCTGGAACACAGGCTAGGAACACACAAGGAAACGCTTTCACTGGCACAATGGCAACAAGATCCGGCGAGGGAGTGAAGGGGAAGTGAGGTATAAATAGGGAGTGCACAGGTGAACACACTAATTGGAACCACTGCGCCAATCAGCGGCGCAGTGGCCCTTTAAATCGCAGAGACCCGGCGCGCGCGCGCCCTAGGGAGCGGGGCCGCGCGCGCCGGGACAGGACAGACGGAGAGCGAGTCAGGTACGGGAGCCGGGATGCGCATCGCGAGCGGGCGCTACCCGCATCGCGAATCGCATCCCGGCTGGAGACGGTATCGCAGCGCACCGGGTCAGTGGAGCTGCCCGGAGCGCTGCGGTAGCGAGAGAGAAGCGAGCGCTCCGGGGAGGAGCGGGGACCCGGAGCGCTCGGCGTAACAGTACCCCCCCCCTTGGGTCTCCCCCTCTTCTTAGAGCCTGAGAACCTGAGGAGCAGACTTTTGTCTAGGATGTTGTCCTCAGGTTCCCAGGATCTCTCTTCAGGTCCACAGCCCTCCCAATCCACCAAAAAGAACTTTTTTCCTCTGACTGTCTTGGAGGCCAGTATCTCTTTCACTGAGAAGACGTCAGAAGAACCGGAGACAGGAGTGGGAGAAACTAATTTGGGAGAGAAACGGTTGATGATGAGTGGTTTAAGAAGAGAGACATGAAAGGCATTAGGAATACGGAGAGAAGGAGGAAGAAGAAGTTTGTAAGAGACAGGATTAATTTGGCACAAGACTTTGAAGGGACCAAGATAGCGTGGACCCAGTTTGTAACTGGGGACACGAAAGCGGACATATTTAGCGGAGAGCCATACCTTGTCTCCGGGAGCAAAAATGGGGGGAGCTCTTCTTTTCTTATCGGCAAACTTTTTCATGCGAGATGAAGCCTGTAAAAGAGAAACTTGGGTCTCTTTCCATATGGTGGAAAGATCACGAGTCACTTCATCTACCGCGGGCAAACCAGAGGGCAAGGGAGTAGGGAGGGGGGGAAGAGAGTGACGGCCGTACACCACGAAAAATGGGGATTTGGAGGAAGATTCAGAGACTCTAAAGTTATACGAGAATTCGGCCCATGGTAGAAGATCTGCCCAATCATCCTGGCGGGAGGAAACAAAATGTCGTAAATAATCACCCAAGACCTGGTTAATTCTTTCCACTTGTCCATTGGATTGAGGATGATATGCAGAAGAAAAGTTTAATTTAATCTTGAGTTGTTTACAGAGAGCCCTCCAGAATTTTGACACGAATTGGACGCCTCTATCCGAGACTATTTGTGTGGGCAACCCGTGAAGACGAAAAATGTGTACAAAAAATTGTTTAGCCAACTGAGGCGCTGAAGGAAGACCAGGAAGAGGGATGAAATGTGCCATCTTGGAGAATCGATCAACGACCACCCAAACAACAGTGTTGCCACGGGATGGGGGTAGGTCTGTAATAAAATCCATACCAATCAGAGACCAAGGCTGTTCGGGGACAGGCAGAGGATGAAGAAAACCAGCGGGCTTCTGGCGAGGAGTCTTATCCCGAGCACAGACAGTGCAGGCTCGCACAAAGTCCACGACATCCGTCTCCAGAGTCGGCCACCAATAGAAGCGAGAGATGAGTTGCACAGATTTCTTGATGCCTGTATGACCTGCGAGATGGGAGGAGTGACCCCATTTGAGGATTCCGAGGCGTTGGCGTGGAGAGACGAAGGTCTTTCCTGGAGGAGTTTGCCTGATGGAGGCTGGAGAAGTGGAGATCAGGCAGTCAGGAGGAATGATGTGTTGCGGAGAGAGTTCGACTTCCGAGGCATCCGAGGAACGAGAGAGAGCATCGGCCCTAATGTTCTTATCGGCAGGCCGAAAGTGAATTTCAAAATTAAATCGGGCAAAGAACAGAGACCACCTGGCCTGGCGAGGATTCAGCCGTTGGGCAGACTGGAGATAGGAGAGGTTCTTGTGATCGGTGTAAATAATAACAGGAAATCTTGATCCCTCCAGCAGATGCCTCCATTCCTCAAGTGCTAATTTAATGGCTAGAAGCTCTCGATCCCCGATGGAGTAGTTCCTCTCCGCCGGAGAGAAGGTCCTAGAAAAAAAACCACAAGTAACAGCATGCCCGGAAGAATTTTTTTGTAGAAGGACCGCTCCAGCTCCTACAGAGGAGGCATCAACCTCCAATAGGAAGGGTTTAGATGGGTCAGGTCTGGAGAGCACGGGAGCCGAAGAAAAGGCAGACTTGAGCCGTTTAAAGGCGTCTTCCGCTTGAGGAGGCCAAGACTTGGGATTGGCATTTTTTTTGGTTAAAGCCACGATAGGGGCCACAACGGTAGAAAAATGTGGAATAAATTGCCTGTAATAATTGGCGAACCCCAAAAAACGTTGGATAGCACGGAGTCCGGAGGGGCGTGGCCAATCTAAGACGGCAGAGAGTTTGTCTGGATCCATTTGTAGTCCCTGGCCAGAGACCAAGTATCCTAGGAAAGGAAGAGATTGGCATTCAAACAGACATTTCTCTATCTTGGCATAAAGTTGATTGTCACGAAGTCTCTGAAGAACCATACGGACATGCTGGCGGTGTTCTTCTAGATTGGCAGAAAAAATCAGGATATCGTCCAGATATACAACAACACAGGAGTATAAGAGATCACGAAAAATTTCATTAACAAAGTCTTGGAAGACGGCAGGGGCGTTGCACAGGCCAAAGGGCATGACCAGATACTCAAAGTGTCCATCTCTAGTGTTAAATGCCGTTTTCCATTCATCCCCCTCTCTGATGCGGATGAGATTATAAGCACCTCTTAAGTCCAGTTTGGTAAAGATGTGGGCACCTTGGAGGCGATCAAAGAGTTCAGAGATGAGGGGTAGAGGGTAGCGGTTCTTTATCGTGATTTTATTAAGACCGCGGTAGTCAATGCAAGGGCGTAGAGAGCCATCTTTTTTGGACACAAAGAAAAATCCGGCTCCGGCAGGAGAGGAGGATTTACGGATAAAGCCTTTTTTTTAATTTTCCTGGATGTACTCCGACATAGCAAGAGTCTCTGGGGCGGACAGAGGATAGATTCTGCCCCGGGGTGGAGTAGTGCCCGGGAGGAGGTCAATAGGACAATCATAAGGCCTGTGAGGAGGTAGAGTCTCAGCTTGTTTTTTGCAAAAAACATCCGCAAAGTCCATATAGGCCTTAGGGAGACCGGTTACAGGGGGAACCACAGAGTCACGGCAAGGGGTACTGGGAACCGGTTTTAGGCAGTCCTTGAAACAAGAGGGCCCCCAACTCTTGATCTCCCCAGTGGACCAATCCAGGGTTGGGGAATGGAGTTGAAGCCAGGGTAGTCCAAGGAGGATTTCGGAAGTGCAATTGGGGAGGACCAAAAATTCAATCTTCTCGTGATGAGGTCCGATGCACATTAGAAGGGGCTCCGTGCGGAAACGTATGGTACAATCCAATCTTTCATTGTTTACACAATTGATGTAGAGGGGTCTGGCGAGACTGGTCACTGGGATGTTGAACCTGTTGACGAGAGAGGCCAAAATAAAATTTCCTGCAGATCCGGAATCCAAGAAGGCCATAGTAGAGAAGGAGACGGCAGAGGCAGATATCCGCACAGGCACAGTAAGACGTGGAGAAGCAGAGTAGACATCAAGGACTGTCTCACCTTTGTGCGGAGTCAGCGTACGTCTTTCCAGGCGGGGAGGACGGATAGGACAATCCTTCAGGAAGTGTTCGGTACTGGCACAGTACAGACAGAGATTCTCCATGCGGCGTCGTGTCCTCTCTTGAGGTGTCAGGCGAGACCGGTCGACCTGCATAGCCTCCACGGCGGGAGGCACAGAAACGGATTGCAGGGGACCAGAGGAGAGAGGAGCCGGGGAGAAAAAACGTCTTGTGCGAACAAAGTCCATATCCTGGCGGAGCTCCTGACGCCTTTCGGAAAAACGCATGTCAATGCGAGTGGCAAGATAGATGAGTTCATGTAGGTTAGCAGGGATTTCTCGTGCGGCCAGAACATCTTTAATGTTGCTGGATAGGCCTTTTTTAAAGGTCGCGCAGAGGGCCTCATTATTCCAGGATAATTCTGAAGCAAGAGTACGGAATTGTACGGCGTACTCGCCAACGGAAGAATTACCCTGGACCAGGTTCAACAGGGCAGTCTCAGCAGAAGAGGCTCGGGCAGGTTCCTCAAAGACACTTCGAATTTCTGAGAAGAAGGAGTGTATAGAGGCAGTGACGGGGTCATTGCGGTCCCAGAGCGGTGTGGCCCATGACAGAGCTTTTCCAGACAGAAGGCTGACTACGAAAGCCACCTTAGACCTTTCAGTAGGGAACTGGTCCGACATCATCTCCAAGTGCAGGGAACATTGGGAAAGAAAGCCACGGCAGAATTTAGAGTCCCCATCAAATTTATCCGGCAAGGATAGTCGTAGACCAGAAGCGGCCACTCGCTGCGGAGGAGGTGCAGGAGCTGGCGGAGGAGATGATTGCTGAAGCTGTGGTAGTAGCTGCTGTAGCATCACGGTCAGTTGAGACAGCTGTTGGCCTTGTTGCGCTATCTGTTGTGACTGCTGGGCGACCACCGTGGTGAGGTCGGCGACAACTGGCAGAGGAACTTCAGCGGGATCCATGGCCGGATCTACTGTCACGATGCCGGCTGGCAGGTAGTGGATCCTCTGTGTCAGAGAGGGATTGGCGTGGACCGTGCTAGTGGATCGGTTCTAAGTCACTACTGGTTTTCACCAGAGCCCGCCGCAAAGCGGGATGGTCTTGCTGCGGCGGTAGTGACCAGGTCGTATCCACTAGCAACGGCTCAACCTCTCTGACTGCTGAAGATAGGCGCGGTACAAGGGAGTAGACAGAAGCAAGGTCGGACGTAGCAGAAGGTCGGGGCAGGCAGCAAGAATCGTAGTCAGGGGCAACGGCAGGAGGTCTGGAACACAGGCTAGGAACACACAAGGAAACGCTTTCACTGGCACAATGGCAACAAGATCCGGCGAGGGAGTGAAGGGGAAGTGAGGTATAAATAGGGAGTGCACAGGTGAACACACTAATTGGAACCACTGCGCCAATCAGCGGCGCAGTGGCCCTTTAAATCGCAGAGACCCGGCGCGCGCGTGCCCTAGGGAGCGGGGCCGCGCGCGCCGGGACAGGACAGACGGAGAGCGAGTCAGGTACGGGAGCCGGGATGCGCATCGCGAGCGGGCGCTACCCGCATCGCGAATCGCATCCCGGCTGGAGACGGTATCGCAGCGCACCGGGTCAGTGGAGCTGCCCGGAGCGCTGCGGTAGCGAGAGAGAAGCGAGCGCTCCGGGGAGGAGCGGGGACCCGGAGCGCTCGGCGTAACAACATCTTTCTCCACTTCTGCCTTTTTAGACTCTGGAGATTTTATTGATGCCTCCCTGGTCCATAAACATTGTCTCCCAATGACTCTGCTTCCTAAGCCTTTGTACATTTCTTCTGTCAATGGAGAAAACCTGAACTGTATGGTACTATTCCGCACTGAACCTCTCATTATGCAAGCGGGTGTGTTACATGCCTCCTCTGCCTATCACCCTCAGACCAACAGCCAGGTTGAGAGAGTGAAACCAAAAAATGGGGAAGTGTCTAAAACTAAATTTTATTGGTATATGCTAAAAACCACCATATAGAAAGTGAGTCCAACCAAAAAGGTGCTATTAAAATATTGTAATTTGACCACAACGGCCATTTGCCATCTCATACAGTAGTCATGCAATATAGTGTTCCTCAGGACAAAAAAGTCCTGTATGTAGCTCAAAATATATCCAATGGGTTCAAACATACAGTAAAAATGTATATTCAAATATACCCAAAAACATGTATATATTATGTCCCAACATACGTTTCTATCCCACAGTACTAAATCACGTGAACCGGGGACGTCCTCATGGGATCAAACAGATCATATAAGCAAAAATTATTCTTATATATTTATGGGTATATCGTAAGAGAAACATATATATTAAGGATTCTCAGATTCAACAATTAAATTATATGCAATGGATACAGGTGTCTAGACCAATTGACACCGCATGTATATAAACGTGCATGACTGAGACCACAACTAGGTCTATATATTTGATTTTAATATGCATAGACCCCAGTTCACACTATGAGATGCGATTCAGGAGAGTTTCCACCAGCAGAGAAAAAACAAGAAAAATACCATTTCCAGCAGGTATCTCATAGACGGCTTCAATGTGTGTAAATACTGCGGTCTACTTACATATACAGGGGATGCTCATTAGCGTTCAGTGTGTTGGGGAAAGCACCTGTAACAATAGCAAAATGCCGCTTTATATTACCTGTTACATAAGGACCACCGGACACCGAGTGGAGTTGTTTATGTCGCCTGGATCCTAGTGTTCCTATCAGACCTGCAATTGCAGATCTGCGGGCCCCGTTAACCCGTATGGCGCGCTCTCTGCACGCCGGTGTCTCCCTAATAACTCCCCGTCCACTTCTGGGATTCCCCCGGGCTGTCTCCTCCATGACGCAAGGAGGGGGCGGGGGCTGATGAAGCGATGTGTATACACATCGGTCTGGATGCGAATCTCAGTGGCGGGATAGCGAATAAGTTACAAGTGAAAGGGGTATTTTGACATGAGTTCAACGGACCTGATAATAGCATTGTAGCACTATGTACGCAATGGATATAGAGAATAGCCAAAAAGCTCAAGAGCATATCGAGAACGTATACATAAGTAACTAATTAGTAAATAAGTAAACTATTTGCATAGTTATGCAAGATAAATATAGTAAATTCTAAAGAGCATACCTCAATGGGACTAGCTTTGCATAATAGCAGTTACTATATTATATTCCATTATTAAAGTCGTGGGTATAAGTCTGTTAATAATATGAGTAAATTGTAGATCAATGTATAGCAAATATTATCATTAACATATCAACTATTCAGTTATAATTTTACGTTTTTTCAAAGATATTTATTATTATTCCTTCAGAGAATGTCAAATTATATACTAAAATGTAACATAACATAAAAATTGTTTGAAAGATGTTTAGGATTATGCCAAGGTGGGAAGGGAGGTATCTGTGGCCCGGGACACAGTAGGTTTACTTATTATGTTAAAGATAGGGAATCAAACAACTGAGCAGATAGTCATGGATCATCAGTGAGAAAAAAAAAAGGTTGAGAGAGTGAACCAGATTCTGGGAGACTATCTTCGTTATTTTGTCTCGGCTCGAGAGGACAATTGGATCAATCTTTTGCCTTGGGTGGAGTTTTCTCACAATCACAAAGACATTTCCATTTTTTGTGGTCTATGGACATCTTCCTCGTATTCCTCTTCCAGCCGCTTCTGGAGTGCCAGCCGTTGATGATCAAGTAAGGGATTTTAAATCCATCTGGCAGGAAACCCCCTCTCTTTGTTTCACGTATTAAATCCCAAGCGAATAAGAAGAGAAGACCTCCTCCAACTTTCTCTCCAGTGAGAAAGTATGGCTCTCCTCTAAGTAGGTTCATTTTAGGGTTCCCAGTTATAAGTTGGGTCCTCGCTTCCTGGGGCCATTTTAGGTTTTTCACAGAATTAATGCTGTGTCTTACAAGCTCCGTCTGCCTGCCTCCTTACGTATCCCTCCTCTAACCAGTTGTCCTTAACCCCTTCCCGACCCAGGACATACCAGTACCTCCTGGGTCTTTTCCCTCTCTATAACCCAGGGCCACAGCGTGGCCCCACATCATAGTGGCTCGGGCCCGGCACCTAGCAAAGGCCAGGACCCGTGGATAATAGCGCGCAGCACTGATTGCGGTGCCGCACGCTATTAACCCTTTAGAAATGGCATTCAAAGTTGATCGCCGCATCTAAAGTGAAAGTTAATAAGTGCCGGTTAGCTCAGTGGGCTGTTCGGGACCGCAGCGGTGAAATCGCAGCATCCTGAACAGCTGGAGGACACGAGGAGATGCCTTACCTTCCTCCTCCATGTCCGATTGCCGAATGACTGCTCAGTGCCTGAGATCCAGGCATGAGCAGTCAAGCGGCAGAAACAGTGATCAATGCTATGCAATGGCATAGCATTGAACAGTATGAGAGATCAATGTACTGCATGTTGTAGTCCCCTAGGGACTAAAAGTAAAAAAAAAAGTTAAAAAGTTAATAAAGATCATTTTACCCCTTACCTAATAAAAGTTTGAATCATCCCCCCTTTTCCCAAAACTGTGGAAATAAAAATAAACATATGTGGTATCGCCGCATGCGGAAATGCCTGAATTATAAAAATATATCACTAATTAAACCGCACGGTCAATGGCGAACGAGCAAAAAAATTCAAAAGTCCAAGATAGCGTATTTTTGGTCACTTTTTATATCATGAAAAAATGAAAAGAAAGCGATCAAAAATTCAGATCACGTCGCAAAAAATGAGCCCTCATATTGCGGAAAAATAAAAAAGTTATAGGGGTCAGAAGATGACAATTTTAAAAGTATACATTTTCCTGCATGTAGTTATGATTTTTTCCAGAAGTACCACAAAATCAAACCTATATCAGTAGGGTATCATTTTAACCATATGGACCTACAAAATAAAGATAAGGTGCCATTTTTAACGAAAAATCTACTGCGTAGAAAGGAAAGCCCCCAAAATTTACAAAATGGTGTTTTTTCTTAAATTTTGTCGCACAATGATTTTTTTTTCCATTTCGCCATAGATTGTTGGGTAAAATGACTGATGTCATTACAAAGTAGAATTGGTGGCGCAAAAAATAAACCTTCACATTTTTAGGTACAAATTTGAAAGAGCTATGATTTTTTAAAGGTAAGGATGAAAAAACTAAAGTGCAATAATCGAAAAACCCTGGGTCATGAAGGGGTAAATCGGTTTTCACAAAAACACATTGTTTTCTCTCCAGTCCAGTCTCTGGTTTCTCGTATATTTTTGAAGTCAAGGAAATTTTGGCGACTAAACCCGTAAGGGGGGAAACGATTTTTTTTTGTAAACTGGAAGGGGTTTGGTCCTCAGGAGAGGTCACCGGAGCCGGAGGAGAATATTCTGGACAACAATTTGCTCCAAAATTTTCTAAGACCCAAAAAGAGGGGGAGACCAAAGGGGGGGGGGGGTACTGTTGCAGGGAGCGCTCTGGCCACTCACTTTGGCTATGAGAGCTCTCCTCCTACTCCTTCCTCTGGAGGGTCAGGGATTCCCATCGTGGGACGTGCCCACATGCAAATCTCGGACCGTCAATTATCCCTTGCTCCTGTTGGCTTCTCTGCTGGTTCTGTTCCCCAGCGCATGCACTCCTGCCTCCTAGGGAACGCATTTGCCGGAACTCTGAGATTTAAAGGGCCAGTGCACCCTTAATTAGTGTTAGCATCTGTCCCTTCCTTATAAGTATGTGCACCTCGATCTACCTCTTGCCAGATCTTTGTGGGCCCTGTGCCCAAGAGAAAGTGTTACTGTGTATTGCCCTCCCTGTGTTCTGACCTTCCGCTCCGTGACCTGACCTTGCTTCTGTGCCGCCTGCCTGCTGTCCTCCTGTTACGTTTCCTGACCACGCATCTGTGCCGTCAGCCCAGACCTTCTGCTAGTCCTGACTACGATTTGCCTCATCCTTCTTGTGCTATGTTTCATCTCAGCAGCCTGTGTGCCAGTGGTAGCGACCTGGGTGCTGCCTGCCGTAGCAAGTCCATCACGCTTTCGGCGGGCTCTGGTGAAAACCAGCGGCACCTTGACTCCGCTCAATGGTACAGCCCACATCATCTTCCACACAGGTACAGCAGATCCACTACCTCAGTGAGTGTTACAGTAGGGATGAGGACGATTCATAAGTATTTATAACTAGCTGAGTACCCGGCGTTGCCCGGTTTTTCCTTCCTAATCCTTGTTGGGGAGGAAAATAAACAAAGGAGGAAGCTTTTGACTTCATATCCCATCCTCATATATTGTTGTCATATCCCGACCTCCTATCCCGTCATCATATCCCGACCTTCTATCCCATCCTCCTATCCCGTCCTCGTATCCTGTCCTCATATCTCGACCTCCTTTCCCGTCCTCCTATCTCGACCTCCTATCTCGACCTCCTTTCCTGTCCTCCTATCTCGACCTCCTTTCCCGTCCTCATATCTCGACCTCCTTTCCCATCCTCCTATCCAGTCCATCTATCCCGTCCTCCTATCCTGACCTCCTATCCCGTCCTCCTATCCTGACCTCCTATCCCGTCCTCCTATCTCACAAAAAACAACAGAGCGCTTCTGTGTGCGATCTTCCAGACCAAGTAGGATTATGTGGGTGAGTGAGGAACGCACTCACCTGGTCAGGTTGTGCATATTCCAGGCACAACGCTGATGTGGGCTTATTGTAACAACTGCTGCGGCTTCCCACGCTGGATCCACCGGCGTGTAAGAGACAGTGAAGGAGGAGGAAATCGGAAGCTGAGATCGCGCTGTTGCAGAAAAGGTTCAAGGATACTGGTTCAAGGAAAAGGTTCAAGGATACTGGTAGAAGTCTTAATACTTCCCTTATATATATCTCCTGCATTCTGTGTCTTGTATCACGCCTGAAGAAAGGATTATTAATATCCAGAAACGCGTTGTGTGAATAGAATAAAAGAAATTAAGACTTCTACCAGTATCCTTGAACCTTTTCTGCAACAGCGCGATCTCAGCTTCCGATTTCCTCCTCCTTCACTGTCCTCCTATCTCGACCTCCTATCCCGTCCTCCTATCCCATCCTCCTATCCCATCCTCCTATCACGACCTCCTATCCCGACCTCCTATCCCGTCATCTTATCTCGTCCTCCTATCCCGACCTCCTATCCCGACCTCCTATGTCGACCTCCTATCCCGACCCATAATAAGTGTACCAGTTATTGAAATATCTCCAGCCGTATGGAAGTTATGTGGGAACATACATTTCCCATTGATTTGCATGGGACTTTAAACAAAAAACCCGTCCCTTAACAAATGGGGGTAGTTAAGGGTTAAATTAACTATCATATATTTTAAGTGGACATATAAGTAACATGTTACCAAGTATTATCGAAATATCTCAAGCCGTTTGGAAGTTATGCAGTAACATATATTTCCCATTGACTTGTATGGGACTTTAAACATAAACCCCGCCCCTGGCAAATGGGGGTGAGTAAGGGTTAAATCACCTATCCTATGTTTGTTGTTGACATATAAGTAACATGTGTGCCAAGTTTCATGTTAATATCTTTAGCCGTTTGGACGTGATGCGCGAACATACACACACACACACGTTTAGTTTTATATATATATATATAGATATTGGGCAGACTAGATGAGCCAAATGGCTCTTATCTGCCCACACATTCTATGTTTCTATGTTAAAAAAGAAAAATCAACACGATAAATATTGAGTTACATAAGCTTGATGTATTTGTCAATAAAATTTTATAAACTGATGAAATGCTTATAATTGTCACGATTCGGCTTCCAGGTAGTGGATCCTCTGTGTCAGCGAGGGATTGGCGTGGACCGTGCTAGTGGACCGGTTCTAAGAGGCTACTGGTTTTCACCAGAGCCCGCCGCAAAGCGGGATGGTCTTGCTGCGGCAGTAGCAACCAGGTCGTATCCACTAGCAACGGCTCAACCTCACTGACTGCTGAGAAGGCGTGGGACAGAAGGACTAGGCAGAGGCAAGGTCAGACGTAGCAGAAGGTCGGGGGCAGGCGGCAAGGTTCGTAGTCAGGATGGATAGCAGAAGTTCAGGTACACAGGCTTTGGACACACTAAACGCTTTCACTGGCACAAGGCAACAAGATCCGGCAAGGGAGTGCATGGGAGGAGATCAGATATAGTCTGGGAGCAGATGGAAGCCAATTAAGCTAATTGGGCCAGGCACCAATCATTGGTGCACTGGCCCTTTAAGTCTCAGAGAGCTGGCGCGCGCGCGCCCTAGAGAGCGGAGCCGCGCGCGCCAGCACATGACAGCAGGGGACCGGGACGGGTAAGTGACCTGGGATGCGATTCGCGAGCGGGCGCGTCCCGCTGTGCGAATCGCATCCCCGACGGCCATGACAGTGCAGCGCTCCCGGTCAGCGGGACTGACCGGGGAGCTGCAGGGAGAAAGGCGCCGTGAGCGCTCCAGGGAGGAGCGGGGACCCGGAGCGCTAGGCGTAACAGTACCCCCCCCCCCCCCTTAGGTCTCCCCTTTTTTTTGTCCGGTGACTGCCTCCCCTGGGATGAGGACACCAGGAAAGAATGGATGGTTTCCTCAACGGCAGGCAGTACAGCAGGAGTTGGAATGAGGAGGGAGGGCAGAGGGTGAAGCTTGGCACGGGGCAGGGAGACACAAGGACGGGAGCCATGGGGAGGCACCGAGGCTTGCCTGACTGGACTGGGAGGGGGGGAGAGGCACTTCTTATGGCAGGCAGAGTCCATAAAGACCTTAGGGAGACCGGTTACAGGGGGAACCACAGGGTCACGGCAGGGAGTACTGGGAACCGGTTTAAGGCAGTCCTTGAAACAAGAGGAACCCCAGCTCTTGATCTCCCCTGTGGACCAATCCAGGGTTGGGGAATGGTGTTGAAGCCAGGGTAGTCCAAGGAGAACCTCAGAGGTACAATTGGGGAGAACGAAGAGCTCAATCCTTTCGTGGTGGGGTCCAATAGACATCAAGAGGGGTTCTGTGCGGTAACGCACGGTGCAATCCAGTCTGACTCCATTGACCGCGGAAATGTAGAGCGGCTTGACGAGACGGGTCACCGGGATGCTAAATTTATTCACAAACGAGTCCAAAATAAAATTTCCAGAGGCACCAGAGTCCAAGCAGGCCACGGCTGAGAGGGAGGAGTTGGCTGAAGGAGAAATCCGCACGGGCACCGTGAGACGTGAAGAAGCCGACTTAGAACCAAGAGATGCCACACCCACGTGAGCTGGGTGCGTGCGTGCGTTTCCCAGGCGTGGAGGACGGATAGGGCAATCCACCAAGAAATGCTCGGTACTGGCACAGTACAGACAGAGATTTTCCTCTCTACGGCGATTCCTCTCTTCCTGGGTCAGGCGAGACCGATCCACTTGCATGGCCTCCTCGGCGGGAGGCCCAGGCGTAGACTGCAAAGGATGCTGTGGGAGAGGTGCCCAGAGATCTAAGTCTTTTTCCTGGCGGAGCTCTTGGTGTCGCTCAGAAAAACGCATGTCAATGCGGGTAGCCAAATGGATGAGTTCTTGGAGGTTGGCAGGAATCTCTCGTGCGGCCAGCACATCCTTGATGCGACTGGATAGGCCTTTTTTAAAGGTCGCGCAGAGAGCCTCGTTATTCCATGCTAACTCGGAAGCAAGAGTACGAAATTGGATGGCGTACTCGCCCACTGAAGAATTACCCTGGACCAGGTTCAACAGGGCAGTCTCGGCAGAAGAAGCTCGGGCTGGCTCCTCGAAGACACTCCGGACTTCAGCGAAGAAGGACTGGACTGTGGCTGTGGCAGGATCATTGCGGTCCCAGAGCGGTGTGGCCCAAGACAAGGCCTTTCCTGAAAGAAGGCTCACTACGAACGCCACCTTAGACCGTTCTGTAGGAAACAAGTCCGACATCATCTCCATATGCAGGGAACACTGAGACAAAAATCCACGGCAGAGTCTGGAGTCCCCATCAAATTTGTCCGGCAGGGACAAGCGGAGGCTAGGAGCTGCCACTCGCTGCGGAGGAGGTGCAGGAGCTGGCGGAGGAGATGGTTGTTGCTGTAGCAGAGGCAGAAGTTGCTGTAACGTGGCGGTCAACTGCGACAGCTGCTGTCCTTGTTGGGCAATTTGCTGCGATTGCTGAGCGACCACCGTGGTAAGGTCAGCGAGACTTGGCAGCGGCACCTCAGCGGGATCCATGGCCGGATCTACTGTCACGATTCGGCTTCCAGGTAGTGGATCCTCTGTGTCAGCGAGGGATTGGCGTGGACCGTGCTAGTGGACCGGTTCTAAGAGGCTACTGGTTTTCACCAGAGCCCGCCGCAAAGCGGGATGGTCTTGCTGCGGCAGTAGCAACCAGGTCGTATCCACTAGCAACGGCTCAACCTCACTGACTGCTGAGAAGGCGTGGGACAGAAGGACTAGGCAGAGGCAAGGTCAGACGTAGCAGAAGGTCGGGGGCAGGCGGCAAGGTTCGTAGTCAGGATGGATAGCAGAAGTTCAGGTACACAGGCTTTGGACACACTAAACGCTTTCACTGGCACAAGGCAACAAGATCCGGCAAGGGAGTGCATGGGAGGAGATCAGATATAGTCTGGGAGCAGATGGAAGCCAATTAAGCTAATTGGGCCAGGCACCAATCATTGGTGCACTGGCCCTTTAAGTCTCAGAGAGCTGGCGCGCGCGCGCCCTAGAGAGCGGAGCCGCGCGCGCCAGCACATGACAGCAGGGGACCGGGACGGGTAAGTGACCTGGGATGCGATTCGCGAGCGGGCGCGTCCCGCTGTGCGAATCGCATCCCCGACGGCCATGACAGTGCAGCGCTCCCGGTCAGCGGGACTGACCGGGGAGCTGCAGGGAGAAAGGCGCCGTGAGCGCTCCGGGGAGGAGCGGGGACCCGGAGCGCTAGGCGTAACAATAATTGTGCGGTGAGCCACGGGGTGTGATGGTGAGGTGTATGGGGCAGATGTTGTAGCCCAGGGGCAGATGTTATTAACACCTAAATGTTCGTGATGCCAGGGCGTGGTTTTCCCGGTAAGCACCCGAACAGGTAGCACCGCTATCCCTAGGTTAGGTAGAATAATAATAGTCCAAGACCAGTTTTACTGAGGTAGGCCGATGGAAATTGTCTTTACAGCTAGGCCAGGATCCCAGAGAGGTGGTCAGTAACACAGAAGGACCTCGCAGCTTGCTGGGACTTGTAGTGAGTTTGATAGAATTTAGGACAGCCACGCTGACTATAATAGACTTGACTATAGAATTGACTTAACTGTAGGTAGTGACAGCAGACATAGACAACTTGACTTACTAACATGTGGCTGCAAGTTAGGCTTGAGGCCTCCAGATGTTCTGGACACTAGCTCTGAGACGTCTGGTCTTTACTGTGCCTCAGTAGGAAGTGGGGTAGAAGAGAGAGATTGTAATGGCTCCCCCTCTTATCAAGGGGGGCTGAGCCAGAAGCCCATAGGTCAAGCTGTAGGTCACCTGGTTAGCTTGTGTTCTCTGGGTAACAAATACATCATGTGAACACATTATCATGTGACTAACTCAAAGGTCCTTAAAGGTCCTTTATACATAACACACATAACACTATACATAATATAGATTACTATGGGGGAGACACTGCAGGAGAGCCCCTAGGACACAGAGGGACACCTGGTCAACCTGACAGGGCCAAAGTACTGTATGGGACTATGTCCTGTACTGGGACATCACAATTGCACTTCAGTATACCATAGTAATTAAAAGAACACTGAAGCAGCAAACTTTGTGAAAACCTATATTTGTGTCAGTCTTAACCCCTTAAGGACCCAGCCAATTTTCACTGTAGGATCCGGCCATTTTTTGAAAATCTGACCACTGTCACTTTAAGCATTAATAACTCTGAGATGCTTTTACCTTTCATTCTGATTCTGAGACAGTTTTTTCGTGACATATTGTACTTTATGTTAGTAGTAAAATTTTGTCGATACTTGCATCATCTCTTGGTGAAAAATTCCAAAATATGATGAAAAAATAGAAAATTTAGCATTTTTTTTAACTTTGAAGCTCTCTGCTTATAAGGAAAATGAATATTCCAAATAAATTATATATTGATTCACATATACAATATGTTTTCTTTATGTTCCCATCATAAAGTTGACATGTTTTTTACTTTTGGAAGACATCAGAGGGCTTCAAAGTACAGCAGCAATTTTCCACAAAATTTTCAAAATCTAAATTTTTCAGGGACCAGTTCTGTTTCTAGTTGATTTGAAGGGTCTTCATATTGGAAATACACCATGAATAACCCCATTATAAAAACTGCACCCCTCAAAGTATTCAAAATAACATTAAAAAGGTTTGTTAACCCTTTAGGTGTTTCACAGGAATGGCAGCAATTTGAAGGAGAAAATTCAAAATCTTAATTTTTTAAACTGGCATGTTCTTGTAGACCCAGTTTTTAAATTTTTACAAGGGGTAAAAGGAGAGAAATCTTCCTAAAATGTGTAACCCAATTTCTCTCGAGTAAGGAAATACCTCATATGTGTATGTCAAGTGTTCGGCGGGCGCAGTAGAGGGCTCAGAAGGGAAGGAGCAACAGTGGGATTTTGGAGAGTGAGTTTTTCTGAAATGGTTTTTGGCGGGCATGTCCCATTTAGGAAGCCCCTATGGTGCCAGAACAAAACACATGGCATACTATTTTGGAAACTACACCCCTCAAGGCACGTAACAAGGGTTCCAGTGAGCCTTAACACCCCACAGGTGTTTGACAACTTTTCGTTAAAGTTGGATGTGTAAATGATTTTTTTTTTCACTAAAATGCTGGTTTTCCCTCAAATTAAAAATTCTTACATGGCATAATAGGAAAAATGCCCCCCAAAATTTGTAACCCCATCTCTTCTGTGTATGGAAATACCCCATGTGTGGACATCAAGTGCTCTGCTGGCGCACTACAATGCTCAGAAGAGAAGGAGTCACATTTGGCTTTTGAAAAGCTAATTTTGCTGAAATGGTTTTTGGGGGGCATGTCCCATTTAGGAAGCCCCAATGGTGCCAGGACAGCAAAAAAAAAAAAAAAAACACATGGCATACTATTTTGGAAAATACACCCCTCAAGGCACGTAACAAGGGGTCCAGTGAGATTTAATACCCCACAGGTGTTTGATGAATTTTCGTTAAAGTTGGATGTGTAAATTATTTTTTTTTTTTTTTACTAAAATGCTGCTTTTCCCTCAAATTTTAAATTTTTACAAGGGATAACAGGACAAAATGCCCCCCAAAATTTGTAACCCCATCTCTTCTGAGTATGGAAATACCCCATGTGTGGACATCAAGTGCTCTGCTGGCACACTACAATGCTCAGAAGAGAAGGAGTCACATTTGGCTTTTGAAAAGCTAATTTTGCTGAAATGGTTTTTGGGGGGCATGTCCCATTTAGGAAGCCCCAATGGTGCCAGGACAGCAAAAAAAAAAAAAAACACATGGCATACTATTTTGGAAAATACACCCCTCAAGGCACGTAACAAGGGGTCCAGTGAGATTTAATACCCCACAGGTGTTTGATGAATTTTCGTTAAAGTTGGATGTGTAAATTATTTTTTTTTTTTTTTACTAAAATGCTGCTTTTCCCTCAAATTTTAAATTTTTACAAGGGATAACAGGACAAAATGCCCCCCAAAATTTGTAACCCCATCTCTTCTGAGTATGGAAATACCCCATGTGTGGACATCAAGTGCTCTGCTGGCACACTACAATGCTCAGAAGAGGAGTCACATTTGCAAATTTTGCTGAAATGGGGGGGGGGGGGGCATGTTGCATTTAGGAAGCCCCTATGGTGCCAGAATAGCAAAAAAAAAACACATGGCATACTATTTTGGAAACTACACCCCTCATGGAATGTAACAAGGGGTACAGTGAGCCTTAACACCCCACAGGTGTTTGCTAAATGTTCATTAAGTGGAATGTGAAAAGGAAAATTTTGATTTTTTTACACTAAAATGCTGGGGTTACCCCACATTTTTCATTTTCGCAAGTGGTACCAGGAGAAAATGTTACTGTAAATTTGTAAATACATTTCGTTGGAGTAAGGACATACCTCATATTTGGCCATAAACAGCTTGCACACCGGTCTCAGAGGTGCCGGAGATGAGTCAGGGTCCTTGAGCTTTGTATTTCTCCTATGGAGGAGGAACAGTGGGACCCCCCTCAAGGGGCATTACATGGGGTAAATAACTGGGGTACACTAAGTAACTAAAGTGGGGTACAGTGGGACATAATATTATGAATTATGTTCCCAGAATGATGACCCATAGCATATCCAAAACTAAAAAATATGCCCACCCCAAACCCTATGCTCTGAATCATCATTCTGGGAATGTGATGTGTGTGGCCGTCCCTAACCTGTTGCCTCAAATGCGCACCCCGCTCAGGTGTAGAGAGAGCGCTGTACATTTGAGGCAACATAAAAAGTCCCCGATGATAGTGACTCAGTGACCCATGACCCATTTTTGAAAAAAAAAATACCCCCCCGAGGTCTTATCAGTTTTTTTTTTTTTTTTTTATTAAAGAGTTTTTTTGGGCAATTTAGTGGTTTTTATGGGGTTGAAATTTGCAATATACTCTGGACTTGGTACATTGGGGTCAAATTATGGGAAATTAAAATGAAGAGGAATGATTTAGTACCGCATGGAGGTGTGATACTCCCTGAAGCAGTTTTTAATGCAGAGGCCCGGATGATCAGGGCAAGTGTCACATTGAGTGATGGTGTCCTTCCGAATCCCCCTCTTGTGACACACTCTGCATTTTTTCTGGGTTCATCCCTTCTTTCCAGTGTGGGGGATCTCACCTGGAAAGTGTTGGCCTGGGACGATCCTGGCACCTATTACTTCAGTTCCTTGGGAAGTCCGGCCTGCTCTTTCCTGGTCGCCAAAGATCAGGACCTTTAGGAATTCTTCTTGGAATTGAAGGTATGTCCCTGTGTTGCCAGCGTACTGGGACAGTACAAAAGCGTTGCACATGGCAACCTGTACCATATAGACCGCAACTTTTTTGTATCATACCCGTGTTTTCCGCATGGCCATGTATGGCTTGAGGACTTGATCAGAAAGATCAACTCCCCCATATACCGATTGAAGTCTAGAATACAATTGGGCTGGAGGACCGGTGTTGTGGTACCTCGCACAGGGACAGGTGAGCTGCCGTTGCTATGAATAGTAGTCAGCATAAGGACATCCCTCTTATCCTTATACCTGACCAGCAACAGGTTTTCATGGGCAAGGGCACGGGACTCACCCTTGGGCATATCTGTCTGGATCAAATTTAGAGGGAGGCCTCTCTGGTTCTTCCGCACGGTCCCACAAGCGGACGTGGATCTGGCGGCAAGGGATGTGAAGAGAGGGATGCTGGTATAAAAGTTGTCAATGTACACTAAATCTTATCCAGCAATGGGTACACAAGGTCCCAAACAATTTTCCCGCTAACACCCAGAGTGGGGGAACAATCTGGGGGTTCAATACGGGAATCTCGTCCCTCATACACCTTAAACTTGTAAGTGTACCCAGAGGTACTCTCACAAAGTTTATAGAGCTTCACGCCATACCGCACCCGCTTCGAGGGAATATACTGGTGGAAGATGAGTCTTCCCTTAAAACTGATAAGAGACTCATCTACTGAGAGGTCCCTGAGCGGTACGTAGCCCTCCAAAAATTTAGCCCCAAAGTGATCGATGAGCGGCCTCACTTTGTAAAGTCGGTCATAGGTGGGATCACTTCGGGGTGGACATGCCGCATTATCTGCATAATGCAGGCATTTCCGGATGGCCTCTAACCGCTTCCGTGTCATGGCCATACTGTAAAGCGGGGTCTTGTATAGGATGTCCCCGCTCCAGTACTGCCTGACACTTGGCTTTTTGACCAGGCCCATATGCAGCAAGAGGCCCCAAAATGTCCTCATTTCTGCTGCATCAATGGCGCACCATTCATTGAACCTGGCCACAAAAGAATCAGAGTGGTGGGCGATAAACTGCTGGGCGTACAGATTCGTCTGCTCCACCATCAGATTGACAAAACTGTCACTAAAAAAATAAGTGAAATAGTCAATTTCAGTGAATCCAGAACCCTCTGGGGGTCTTCAGACAGGTTCACTGGAAGGGGGCTCCGGTAAACTTGTCTGGAGGGTCGGACTCCTAGTACGAGCGGCATCACCACTCGCACTAGTGCCGGCTACTGGGCCACTATCATGGGGGGTGCGTGGTCTCGCCTGGCGGCATCTCCGCCGCCGTACAGGTGACTCATCATCAGTACTAGATGATGAGGAGGACGATGAAGAACACAGGAATGTAGGATCTTCATCGTCCTCACTGACAGATTCGGAGTCGGAGGCAAGTAAAGCGTACGCCTCCGCTACCGAAAATGCCCGGCAAGCCATCGCCTTTTTTCTACGGTGGCGGGGGGGGGGGGGGGGGAGCGGTGGCAGGGGGGGAATGGGTGTGTGTGGGGGGGAGTATGTAGTGTTGTGGGCTTGGTGTGACTATTATATAACGGTGTGTGATTAAAAATCACACACCGTTATATGGCGAAAAAATAGCTGCAGCCCAAAAAAATGGGGCGGGGGGGGGGGGGCAAATGCAGCGCCCTGAACCCCTATTAGGGCCTGGTTCACACTGAAAAAATACTGCAGAGGGCCCTTGGGGACTTTTATTAACTAACACCTACCTGTCCCTGGGGTTAATCTGTCCCTGCTCTAATGGGGCTATTTGGTCCTGAGGGGGCTGCGATCGTGCAGAGGGGGGTCCATGGCTTCCTCCAGCAGCTCTGACCGCTGACTGGCAAATCCCGGATTATTACCCCAGTATCCACCACCACAGGGGTGCCAGGAAGAAACGGTACAAACAGGCCCAGAGCGTCAAATATAGGCGGTAACAGGCTGGTGTTATTTAGGCTGGGGAGGGTCAGTAACTATGGTCCTCGCCTACCCTGGTAACGTCAGGCTGTTGCTGCTTGGTTGGTATTTGGCTGAGAATGAAAATATGAGGAACCCTTTTTTCCCCATAAATAATTAAATAATAAAAGAAAAACACATAGGGTTCCCCCAATTTTCATTCTCAGACAGATACCAACCAATCAGCAACAGCCTGACGTTACAAGGGTGGGCGAGGACCATTGTTACTGGCCCTCCCCAGCCTAAATAACGCCAACCTGTTACTGCCTAGGCCCAGGAGTGGCATTTTTGGCTCTTCCCGACACCCCTATGGCAGTGGGTACTGGGGTAATAATCGGGGGTTACCGCTAGCTGATTTTGGGGCTAACGATAAGCCCCGGCTTAGTAATGGATTCCATCTATAACACGACTTCCACTACTAAGCCTGTAGAGTACATTTAAAAAAAAAAAAAACATTTTAAAAACTTTTATTCCGAAAAACGCTCCCCCACAAGCCCTTGTTACAAAATGTTGTTAATATTAAACAAAAAAATGCTGGTCATCATAGTTCACCAAATCTGAGGTAGCCCACAGGATAGATGGATCTGAAATGAAAAGAAAAAACAAAAAAATGGGTTAGTACATTTAGGGGGAAAAGGGTATTAAAAAATTGTAATAAACACACATACATTTATTTTATTTTTTTTGCTTATGTGTGCTAAGAAAATTGTATTTTATTGGTTTTTGCTTATGTAAGCCAAATGTATCTACCCCCTGTGATAGTATGATAAATGTCACACATAAGCAAAACAAAAGCAAAAAAAGTGCCTACAGAACTTGCTTACCAAAGCAACGATGACCCCCCATTGCCTTTAATTATTATTCATACTAATTCATTTTATTTATTTCAGTGTAAGTGTACACTTGCAGTTTTTATCTGTAGCTGAATGCTTTGTTCAGTATTTTGACAGACACCGTACCTTATTGCCTTTTTACCACTGATTCCTCTTCATTGATTAAATCTTTAGCACAATCAGCATTATTATTACATATACTCCAATAAAAACTGCTATAGCATGTAGGGACAGAAAAAATATGGCAAGATCGCCCTCTACTGGGGAAATCATGTAAATGATCCATGTTATCTCCCCATTTGTGCAGGTTATAAAATACAAGTTTGTCATTCTGAATAATTACTGAGAGACGACCGTTCTCTTCGCATCTTTAACAGAAACAAAACATGTAAAAACTATAATATTTATGGTATAATACAAAAGACAGTACGTATGTTCTGCTGGCAGACAATAACAATACATTTTTTTGAATCGTAGCCCAGACCCTGTGCTTCTTTCCCAATTCCCACTCAGAAATGGGATCAAAAATAGCTTTAGGCTGTGTTCATATGATGGGATTTCCGCCCTATTGATCTCAATATGATTCTGCTGCGCCGGGCAAACAGCGGAATTTCCACGGCAGATGTTTCTGCCGTGGAAATCCTTATTTCTGAGTCCGCAGAAAGAATAGACAAGTGTATTCTTTCTGCGGAGTCCGCACGGAAATGCATTGTGTCTATGAGAGGCATTTCCTAGCGGTCCTAGCACCGGCATGTTCTGCCATCATGTAAACACAATGCATTTCTGTGCGGACTCTGCAGAAAGAATACACTTGTCTATTCTTTCTGCGTAGGTGTAGGATGACTTTGTGGTACTTGTGACCGTTTGCAGTCATCCTCCATTGTATGCATATTTTCATGCTGGGGATCGCCCATAGCAACGGACCAAAAGTGCAGGAGCTCCACCCCAGTATAGGTGCACAACTGCACTTGGGGTTGAGTATCTCTTGCCATTGCAGACCACGCAATTGTAAGCTGTTTCGTGTCTAAAGTTTATACTAATGCACCCTTTTTATCATACTGGGTAGCATTAAGGTTTCACCTGTGAGGCCGGCACTATATCTAGCCAACCAGGGTGGGGCTTGTAGCCTGTCCCTCCCTCTCCCATTGTATGTGTGCATAGTCACACTGGAGCTAACCTGGGAGCAGTCTACAAGCCTAGGCCTAATACTGCTGTAATTTGGTTCCTGGTTTTGCCTATCATGCACAGGTAGGTTAGTTGTTAGGACCCGTACCATCTGAGAAACCTTGGCGTTGGTGTGCGGGCTCAGGTATGTCCTTAATATAAGGATATAATGGCTAATGTCTCAATTTTAACATCAGTTTTGAGGGTTAGTTAATGTCATTGTTACATCTACCACAGTAGTGAACCTATATTGTGGTCCATAAATGTAGGACCTCTACCCCAGCTTACAGTGCACAACTGCACTTGGGGTTGAGGATCATCTGCTATTTTAGACCACATCGGTGAATTTGTTTAATGTTTAAATGTCATGCATCCACACGTTTATCATGTGTAGGATGCCTTTGTGGTACTTGTGACCGTTTGCAGGCATCCTCCATTGTATGCATATTTTCACGCTGGGGATCGCCCATAGCAACGGACCACAAGTGCAGGAGCTCCACCCTAGTATAGGTGCACAACTGCACTTGGGGTTGAGTATCTCTTGCCATTGCAGACCAAAACCCTGCATCCTTAAGGGGTTAAAAGAGTAATAACTTTAATATACAGAACCATATGAAAGCTTGTTTTTTTATTTGAGCAATTGTAATTTGTAAGGACATCATTCATTTTATGGTAAAATATACCATAACCTGGGAAAGAGAATATTTGACATGTTATGTTGATTCTTCTGGTCGGTTGATACCAAATTTTATATATTTTTGTTATGTTTTACTACTTTTAGAACATTTAAACTTAAAGAAAACTGTTCTGAATTGCCCTATTCTGACAACTATAACTTTTTAAAATTTTTTGATTGCAGAGTTAAATATCTTATATTTTAATAGTTTGGGTAATTCTGCGCACGGGGATGCAAGTTTTTTTTACTTATTTTTAACAACTTGGAAAAGGTGCATTGTTTGAATTTTTATTAAAAAACATTTTTATTTTTTATATACCATTTTAGTCCCTCCAGAGAACTTTCATAAGCAATCACTCTACTGCTTGCACACATCTATGGAATACATATGTATTGCATTGATTTGTGAGATCAGTGTGCCTCTAGTACAGTCTGTATTAGCAGAGATTACATGGTAGACACGGAGGCCTTCAGAGGGCCTACAGCTGCCATAGTATCAATTGGCCCCTCACAAATGCATCACAGAGGGGCCAGTTAGGGCCTAGACAGTTGCAACACCTGTCAAATCATCCTTTATATGCCACAAATCAAACTAGTCACATTTTAAGAAAGATCAATAGATGCTTTACACCGTTCCAAATTATTATGCAAATAATATTTTTCTCATTTACCTAAATATTTGATGTAAATAACAGTCAGCATAATTCTCATGTTATTACCTATTAAGGGCACATTCACATGAGCGTATTTTCGCATCGTATTTCGCTGTGGATCCGCTGGTGAAGGCCCGCTCTATGCTGTCTTTACATGTGCCTGCTCATAGCGGCAGTACGCCGCTATGAGCAGACACACTGCGATGTGCCAGTCGCAGTATACTGGCACATCGCGGGAGCTCTCTGCCTAGCTCAGAGCAGGGAGAGTGGCCGCGATGTGCGAGTACATCGCTGCAGTGTGTCTGCTCCTTGCGGCGTATTGCCGCTACAAGCAGGCACATGTAAAGACAGCATAGAGCGGGTCTTCACCAGCGGATCCGCAGTGTAAAATCCGCTGTAAATCCGCTCGTGTGAACGTACCCTAAGAGTACATTTCTAATTTTATTGAACAACCCTTCTAATGATAACAGTATTGTTTTTTAAACTTAAAAAACTTACAATGCACTATCCCAAATTATTACGCACTGTAAGTTTTAAAACACTTTATAGGTTGTAAAGAACTGAAAATTGTCATTTGTTGTGTTTGCAGCATATTTACTGAAATGAAAAGCTATTTCAATCAAACTTTTAACAACATTTTAACTTTTTAAACATTTTAACAGGTCTCGTTCCATTTTAACATAGGACCCCTTATTTGATTGCAGCTTCACAAGTCTTTTTCTGCTTGAATTTGTTTACAAGATGTCAGAATAGCCTCCCACTGCTGCTGTTTAGATGTAAACTGCCTCCCACCCTCATAGATCTTTTTCTTGAGGATGCTCCAAGGGTTCTCAGTAGGATTGAGGTCAGGGGAGTATGGAGGCCACACCATGACTTTCTCTCCTTTTATCCTCATAGCAGCCATTGATGCAGAGGTATTCTTTGCAACATGAGATGGTGCATTGTCATGCATGAAGATGATTTTATTATGAAAAGCATAGTTCTTCTTTCTGTACCAGGGAAGAAAGTGGTCAGTCCAAAGGATAGGGGATAAGATGTCTGATCGCGGGGTCCCCGCCGATAGGGACCCCCGTGATCTCGGCTGTGGCACCCCAGACATCCGGTGCACGGACCGAAGTTTGCGTCGTGCCGGATGACTGGCCATACGAGACGGAGGCTCGTGACGTCACGGCCATGCCTCCTCAATGCAAGTCTATGGGAGGGGGCGTGATGACTTGCATTGAGGGGACGTGGCTGTGACGTCATGAGTGGGGCACAGCCGTGACGTCACGAGCCTCCGGCGCTGCACCTGACACTCTAAACGAACGCCGGGTGCAACAGGGAGATCGCGCGGTCACAGCTCCGCCCCGTCAATACTGCGAGCTTCAACCAAAGAGCCGCCCTGTGTTGCACAGGGGAAGATTTTGCCAACCGGACCAAAACCGGAAGTTCCCTGGGCACAGCCATATTGAAAGCTCCGGCTGCTACGCTCATCTCTGCTGTTATCTGTCAATCACCCGCTGCAGCGCAAACTCTGCACACACCAACGATTGTCAATATCAAGCCTCCGGTGCCGTAGCTGTCGGTATTACCACGTTACTGTTACTACGCAAGTCCTGTCACAAGACTATTCACAACCAGGTGCCGGCAAAATAGAGGGGTACCCCCATTAGTCAAGTCAAAGCTGCTGCAGCGCTTCAACAAACATCTTAAAGGGAAATGCACCTTATTTTTCTTAAAAGCGACATCACACTCAAGAAGCAACAGGATGTCAGAACCCAGCTTTCCAGATCAACCAGGCAGCAGCACCCCTTCATCTCCAGCAGCGAGGTCATCACCTGCCCCAACAGTCGGGACCTTGCCTGCCCTGCCTGAAGTCAACATCAACAGTCCAGGTGTTCCAGTGTCTGCACCGGTATTCATGGTGAACCCGGTCCCCCCTACCTACAATGGAGACCCTTTCACCTTGAGGGATTTCAAAGAGGGGATCCAGAGTTTGTTTGTCTTTTACTCTTTCTCTCCTAACCAACACCCGCAATTGCTCACAGGACAACTACAGGGACCAGAATTAGAGGAAGTCCACACCTTCCCAGCCTCCGAGAAGGTGACTGTAGAGGTGTAGTTGTGGGTAATTGGCAACCAGTCCCCATACATGGATACTGGCAGCCAACTCCAACTATTCAGTTGGGAAAGCATGTACTCACTGGGCAGGGAGTGATTGTAACCAATGTGACAGATAAGGGGTCTGCCGAGTTTATATTTGGGATGAACAAAAATTGTTTTGCTGAAATATTAGATGCCTTGCATGCCTCTCTTCCCCATCTGTCCCCTTCTGGCCAGCGGGCAGCACAGCACCACTTAAAAGTTCTACAGGCGGAGCAGAAGTATCCCAACAAGCAAGATGAAATCTGCAGAGTACGAGTTCAAGACATCAGGTCGGTGACCTTACAACCCAATGTGGAGACCAACATCTGATGTCGTGCATGTCCCGGAGTCAAGAATAGGGACTATCAAGACCTGCTGGAACCTATGCAATTGGAAGATCATCCTCTTGTTCGAGCTGCGAGAAGCCTTGTTACTGTCACCAACGGGAGAGTCCCAGTGCGGTTAGTAAACCTGTCTGATTCTGCTACTGTCTTGCCCAAATACACTCCTGTAGCCCAGCTGTACCTCCTAGAGTCAAAGGACAAGTGGCCAAAGGATCCAGTGTGAGCCCTCCAGAGCCCTGGTGGGCGCAACTCCAGGTTGGAGATGACACTACCCCAAGGGACCAAGTCAATGGAATCATCAATGTCTCCAAGAGGTTCCATGAGGCTTTCAACAAGCACCCCACAGACAGCAGACATGATTCTAGAAAGTCAGAGCCCCTGGGCGGCGCCACTTGTCCTGATCAAGAAGAAAGACGGAATCATCCACTTCTGTGTTGATTACAGGAAACTGAACAATGTCACACAAAGACAATTATCCTTTGCCAAGGAACGAGGAGTCACAGCCCTCGGGTCAGCTGCTTACTTCTCCACCCTGGACTTAACCAGCGGATATTGGCAAGTGCCCATGGCCGTGGAGGATCGGGAGAAGACCGCCTTCGTGACACCTTGGGACTGTTCAAGGTTTAAAAGTATGCCATTTGGGCTGTGCAATGCACCTGCTATGTTCCAGCATCTGATGGAAAGGTGCTTGGGCCATCTGAATTTTCAAAGTGTCCTATTGTACCTGGACACGAATTAAAGATTATACCGTCCAAGTGTCACCTGCTCAAGCCTCAGGTCCATTACTTGGGTCATGTTGTCAGTGCAGAAGTGGTCAGCCCAATCCTGAAAAGTGGAAGCTGTCAAGAACTGGCTACCCCACGCATGGTGAAAGATGTCAGGAGCTTCCTGGGATTTGCCGGCTACTACTGCCACTTCATTCCCCACTTCGCCCAGATTGCAGAAACTCTCACAGCTCTCTTATGGGGTATGGTGAAGGAGAATTACAATGGAAGACTACCTATTGAATAGGCCAAAGAGCAAGAGACAGCGTTCCGAGCTCTTTAACGTCTGCTGACGGAGCCACCCATCTTGGCGTATCCAGACTACAGTCATCCGTTCCAGTTGTATACTGATGCCAGTTTCGAGGGTCTGGGAGCTGTCCTGTCTCAAGTCCAGGAAGGACAAGAGTGAGTAATTGCCTATGCCAGTCGCAACCTGTGAGGAGCAGAGAAGAACAATGCCAATTACAGCTCATTCACCCTGGTGTGGGCCGTGACAGAAAAATTCAAAGACTATTTGGCTGCCACGCCATTTACAGTCTACATGGACAATAACCCATTGGCCCACCTGAACACTGCCAAGTTGGGGGCCATTGAACAGCAATGAGCTTCAAGACTAGCAAATTACAGTTTCACCATCAAGTACAGAAGCAGCAAGTCAAATGTCAATGCCGATGTACTGTCTCGGATGACCCCCGGCAAAGAACCACCTGTCGAAGACGTGTGGGAAGATGTGGAGATGCCCCCATTTTATCAGCGGTTTTATGAATCAGAATGTTGTGACCGCCCTCATGGATGGTGAACCCAGGTCTGAAAAGGTTATGACTACGAGTTGAAACGTCTGTGGCAACAGAGGAAAATGCTGTTTGTGCACAAAGGACTGTTGTACCGAAATTCTTTGAATCTGGTCTCTGGTGATCGACTTCATGAGATTCTTGTTCCCCAAAGAGGCAATGGTCGTCAATGCACACCATGACCAGTCGGGACACTTTGTAGTCCATAAGACCGAAGCTACCGTCAGGCGAAGATTCTATTGAATAGGAATGCGGAGTGACATTGAGAAACGGTGCAGTGAATGTGCAGTCTCTAACATCGCCATGAATGTGCGCAAAGACACAAGAGAACCCTTCCATTCCATCCAGAGTGAAAGTTGGTTGCGCTAGACCACGTCAAATTGTCTCCTACCCGGGTGGATAATTACTCTAAATGGGTTGTTGTTGTACCCTCAAAGATCTCACAGACAAGACAGTGGCCCAGATGTTCTACTCCAATTGGGTGCAAACCTGTGGGTGTCCGTAGTCTGTCCTGACGGACCGAGGAACGGCCTTCGAGGCCCAACTCTTCCAAGAGTTATGTCAATTCCATACCTGTAAGAAACTCCGGACTACCGCTTACCATCCCCAGGGGAACGGGCTCTGTTAGCGCATCAATCAAGTCTTTATCCACATGTTGCAAGCAGCCTCTGTGTCAAGACATGAAGAGTAGCCCCGACTGCTGCCCAAATTACTCGAGATATATAACAACACAGTCCATTGTTCTACTGGGTATACCCCCTTCTACTTGATGATGAAGCTGCCTAAAGACTGGACATTTGGGCTCCAGGCCCCGTTCAACAATTCTCTGCAAGCCTCCCTAGAATGGGTCTCTGACCACCAGGGAAAGACCCAAGAAGCCAAAAAAATTGTCAGCAAAAAGATGGGCAATGCTCAACAGAGACAACAAGAGGACTATAACCGTCATGCCTCTGCCAAACCACTTCAATTGGGCGATAAAGTCTGGCTACAGAAGTCTCTAAGGACCAATAAGCTAGATTCTATCTGGGAGACAGAACCGTACATGGTGACGGCCATATCCTATCCTGAGTCTGATGTCTACGAAGGGCAAAAACCTGAGTATGAGCCACAAGTTGTTCACTGGAATCGAATCAAGTTATGTCTCAAAGAAGATCTCCCAATGCTTCCAGCTTTTCCAGCTGTCAGGCCTGCGAAAGAGTATGTCCCGGGCGAGGGAATCCACCCATCTATGGATTTCCCCATGTTTTCTCCAAATCAGCCTGCGATCTTCTGTGTCTCACCAACTCCCGGGCTGTTTCAACCCACATTAGTCTCCACCCCAGTCCCAGTCTTTTCACGGTTGGCTCCAGCCTATACACCAGTCACCAGAATGCCAACCCTGTCACCAGCCTCTCCAGCACAGCTGCCAGCAACTCTGAGTCCAGCCAGTCTTGAACTAATACCAGCTCCTGAGTTTGCTGAGGTAGAGCCAGCCGCAGTTCCAGAAGTCCCAAGAGCTCCAGAAATCTTGAGAGTTCAAGATTCTCCAGAGGTGGTGTTGCGCTGATACCACAGGTCGACACAAGGACAACTACCAGCTAGGTATAAGGAATAATGGTAGTGATGTATACAAAGTTGTCAGTATAACACATAGTCTAATTCAGTCAGCTTACATAATGTATTATATAAACTAGTCAAATGCCAAGTTAGGATTGTATCTAACATGTACATTTCCAGTCCATAATTCACCTGTCTAACATTTTTCCTGTCCACGTGTACAGGGTACTCTCCTGGCCAGAGGGTTCCCCTGAAAATATAAATAAAGCACATAGAGCGACAGAGTCGGTGTAAATAAAGCTAACACTGGTATGTTATATAAAGCATGTATAGAGTTCTGGGGAGAAGTGGTTAGTGCCGAGGGGCCCCCGTAGCTAAGGCATCAGGTAGAGATCCTCAGGCAGCCTGATCCGACTCAAGTATATTTAATGTGATAAAAATGTAGTTATAAGGGTAATGAATCCTTTATGTTTATGTCCGGTTATTGAAAGGAACATGTTTGGACGTTTTCACAAAAATGCTACATGGACTCGTCTCAGTTCTTTTTATTCAGACCTGTGAAGGACATTTGACAATAATGCCCCAGGAACTGTCAGTCTTGGCCCCAGTGGCAACTTCCAGTCATCTGCCATCCAGGACTGGGCGATGAGGACGGCTGTGTTTAATAGTGTTGCTCACGAATATTCGCAATTCGAATATTATTCGCGAATATCGCATATTCGCGAATTCGCGAATTTCGCGAATATAGCGCTATATATTCGTAATTACGAATATTCGTGTTTTTTTTTTTTTCACAGTACACATCACAGTGATCACCCCTCTCTGCTTCCAGCTTGTGTGGTGTAAAGAAGGCTGTAATACTACTGTGTGAGACTGGCGGGCGAAAATTCGCATATGCGAAAATTCGCGTATGTGAAAATTTATTAGCATATGCAAATTTTCGCATATGCGAATTTTCGCGTATGCTAATTTTGTATATGCTAATATTCACATATGTTAATTTTCGCATACGCGAATTTACGCATATGCGAAAATAAAACGAGACTATGCGAATATGCGAATATTCGCGAATATATGACGAATATTCGTCCATATATTTGCGAATATTCGCGAATTCGAATATGGCCTATGCCGCTCAACACTAGTGTTTAAGAGGGGGGAGTTTTTGGTGGCCCAGTACGGGAGTTGTTACCCCATACCCTTGCTGCCCTGTCAGGCAGCCTCCCTGCAGTGTCCCCTGGGCCCCCCTGCATCTTTTCTACTGTAATGATATATTATCCCCTATGTTATGTATAAAATGTCATGTGATTGTTACCCAGGAGGTATCAGTGACCAGGTTACTTAAGGGTGACCAATGGGACCCAACCAGAGTCTCCCCCCATGAAAGCTCTGGGATGAGTCTCTTCTCTCTCTCTTGGGTCCCAAGTCTTTGCTGAGGTGCAGTTGAGCCTAAGAGTGTGTCTGGAGTCATAAGAGGCCTCAAGTCAAGTCTACAGCGACAAGCTACAAGTCTACAAGTAAGCTAAAGTCACAGATTAGTCTGTCTCCAGTCAAGTCAGTCACTTCAGTCATCTATTGTCAAGTCAACGTGGCCTGCACTAAATTGTCCAAAACCACTGCAAGTCCCAACAAGCCCTTAGGGGCGTGATGTCATGAGGTCACAAGCTCCCAGCATCGGCTCCAGTGTTTGGAACAGTTTGCTCCAAATGCTGATCAGTGGAGTACCCCTTTAAGGTCTCTGAAGTCACTGGTCACCTCTGTGGGCCCTGCTACACTGTATAGACCGTACCATCTGTCACTCAGTAAAGCTACCATTGTCCGTAACTTGGTGTTGGAGTCATTATTGCCCCCGTGCCCAACCCAGGATCCAGTGGTATACCTTCAGGTGGTATTGAGGATAAACCATGCCCTGGAGTCACGAATACAAGGGCTTAATCCCATCTGCCCCTAGGGTAATTCCATCTGCCCTGCATCACACCCCATACCACACAGCCTGTCATTAAGACCTAGATTCCCTTCTGCTTGAGTGCGGATAATCCTTCTTGCTCCTTGTTGCAGAAGAAATCTCTGTCCGTGCCTTCTTTCAGTGCCACCTGTTCCAGCCCAAAGAATGACAGTGATTTAGGGTCACTATTATGTGCTTCTTGTATATGGCTGATTAAACAGGGGGAGCCCTTCCTGGTTTTAATCTACTGTACATGTTCCCTGAACCAGACATTCATGGGACGGATTGTACACTAGATATAAAACCTCTGGCAGGTACATTTAATACCATAGACAACGAAGGTGGTTCTGCAGCAAAAAGCATTTTTAAATTTAACCTCTTCACCTCCTATTACTAGGTACTTGTCAGTACACAAAAAAATTGCACCACCTACAAGTACCGCACCGATGGTTGCCAGGGGAGATGGTTTTACTGAGATAACTCTCATTGCTTTTGACTAGGACATCCCTAATGTTCTTACATCTTTTAAATGGCTACCAGGGGTCTATTTTTTTTGATAGGGGAAAGATCGGTATAGTTTTGTAATATGAACCAGTTATGTGAGAGAGATTTTTTATTTTTTTTTATCTCTATTGCTAACGGACTAAATGAAAAGAAAATGAGAACCTGCTATCAGAATTATCGGCCTGTGTCGTCTCCACACTTGATCGATAATTTACTTGGGATTTCCTCTGACCTTTTTTCTTCCAAAACAGATCCCGACGGGAAAATTTCTCGGATTTAAGCATTGCTTTATCCAATACAACAGCAGGGTACCTTCTACAGAGTAGACGCTGTCTTAACTCAGAAGCTTGGGTTATATAATCTGCTGGTTCGCTATTAATGCGCTTAAGCCTCAGAAATTGGCTGTAGGGCATTGCCATCCTGGTATGCTCAGGGTAGTAGCTCTGATAGTGTATAAATGAATTACATGCAGTAGGTTTACGATGTCCTAGTCAAAAGCAAGTTAGTTGAAAAACTTGATGAGAGTCGGCTCAGTAAATCCATCTCCTTGCAACCATCGGTACGATACTTGTAGGTGGTGCAATTTTTTTGTGCACTGACAAGTACCTAGTAATAGGAGGTGAAGAAGTTAAATTTAAAAATGCTTTTTGCATTTGCAATTGTTTTTAATGCACTGTTTTGTAAACGCCTCACCTCAAATACGTCATGAGTGTAGAGTATTTATCCGCTCCGACAGGTGAGGTAGGAGTGGTCTGATGAAACGTCGAGAGAGGCGTGAAATGGCTGTTACCTCCTGCTGGCGTCCCAGCTTTTAATCCTGCACTTTGTGACATGTTGCTCTGAATAAAATAGAGACAAGTGGTTTACCTAACCTTTGGAGAGTGCCCTCCGGTTTTCTTCGCCTCTGCATTCACCATTTCTTCTGCTCTGAAAGGATCGAGCACCCCGGTGTTAGCATCCACTATACACTAAGGTCTGTAGCAGCTTGCAATAGTGCACTATGCAGTAAAAAAGATTGATTTGTATGTGTCTGTGCCGATTATTGTGTCTTCTTTCTGCTAAGTTAAAAGGGGTGCTGAGGGAAGTTAAGAAAAATAAAAATGCCCAAATGCCACCACAATACCTGTGTAGTTATCATTGTGATTTTGCCAGCTCCTGTGACCCTTGTTATCTCCTAAATATTATTTTTCTGTGTGCATGCTGTGTTGTTGTAAACAGACTGTACATGTTTTTCTTTCAAACTAACCTTCCCCCAGCAATAAATCATGCTATGCTCTGAATGGCAGCAGTCAGTGATAAAAATCTACAGCAGGAAAAGAGCAGCATTAGCTGAGAAGAATTCTCTGCTGGCAAAATACTCACACAGGGAGAGGGAGGGGGAGGTGTGGCTGTGAAGCCAGAAATCACATGGTGTTTGTCTTGCAGGAGGGTGGGGGCTAGTCTCATTGAAGGGTTTGCAAAAAGACAAGCATGATCTCCCTGCATGTAAGTGACAGCTGATAGTGGGAAAAAGCTCTATGTAGCTAATAAATTATATTTAGAAAAATAAATAGGTTGGTGAGAGGGAAAGGATGGGCTATGAGTTTAGTTCCCCAGAGTACCCCTTTAACCCCTTAAGGACATGCGCCATAAATGCTATAGCGCTTGCTTCATGCACGGTGGTTCCTGTCAGCAGCCGCGAACCCTCCGGTAATGGCGGACATCAGCAATCGTGCTGATGTCTGCCATTAACCACTCAGATGCCGTGATCAATACAGATATACAGATCACAGCATCTGAGTGAGTGAGGCACTTTAAATGGCTGACCTAATCGCCCACAACACTGCCACAGGGATCAGATCAGCCAAGATGGCGGATGGAGGTCCCCTCACCTGCCTTCGCTGCTCTCCCTGGGTCTTCTGCTCTGATCTGCCTTCCAACAGACCAGAGCAGAAGATCGCCGATAATACTGATCAGTGCTATGCCTATGCATAGCACTGAACAGTATTAGCAATCTGATGATTGCTATAAATAGTCCCCCATGGGGAATAAGAAAATGTGTAAAATAAATGTAAAAAAAAGTTTATTAATAAAGTGAATTTTTTTTTGAAAAAGCCCCTCCCCAATAAAGATTTAGTTCACCCCTTTTCCCCCATTTTAGTCAAAAAAGCATAAAAAATGATAATTAATAAATATATTTGGTATCGCTGCGTGCATAAATGTCCAAAATATAAAAATATAATGTTAATGATCCTATACGGTGAACGGCATAAGCGTAAAAAATAGAAGAAGTCTAAAATTTCAGCTTTTTGGTCACATCACATTGCAAAAAAAATAAAAAATTAAGAAAAAGCAATCAAAAAGTCACACATACACAAAGGTGGTACTAAAATAAGCTACAGATCATGGCAAAAGCTGAGCGCTCACATATCCCCGTATATGGAAAAATTAAAATGTTAGAGGTGTTCAAAATAGGGCAATTTTAAACTTTCAGATTTTACAATAGTACAATAATAGAAAAGTATGTGTTACGCCGAGCGCTCCGGGTCCCCGCTCCTCCCCGGAGCGCTCGCAACATCCTCGCATTTGCAGCGCCCCGGTCAGACCTGCTGACCGGGTGCGCTGCAATACCTCTCTCAGCCGGGATGCGATTCGCGATGCGGGAGGCGCCCGCTCGCGATGCGCATCCCGGCTCCCGTACCTGACTCGCTCTCCGTCGGTCTTGTCCCGGCGCGCGCGGCCCCGCTCCTTAGGGCGCGCGCGCGCCGGGTCTCTGCAATTTAAAGGGCCACTGCGCCACTGATTGGCGCAGCTGGCTTAATTAGTGTGTTCACCTGTGCACTCCCTATGTATACCTCACTTCCCCTGCACTCCCTCGCCGGATCTTGTTGCCATTGTGCCAGTGAAAGCGTTTCCTTGTGTGTTCCTAGCCTGTGTTCCAGACCTCCTGCCGTTGCCCCTGACTACGATCCTTGCTGCCTGCCCTGACCTTCTGCTACGTCCGACCTTGCTCTTGTCTACTCCCTTGTACCGCGCCTATCTTCAGCAGTCAGAGAGGTTGAGCCGTTGCTGGTGGATACGACCTGGTTGCTACCGCCGCTGCAAGACCATCCCGCTTTGCGGCGGGCTCTGGTGAATACCAGTAGCAACTTAGAACCGGTCCACCAGCACGGTCCACGCCAATCCCTCTCTGGCACAGAGGATCCACCTCCAGCCAGCCGAATCGTGACAGTATGTAACCATGGGTATCATTTTAATCGTATTGACCCACAAAATAAAGAAAACATGTCATTTTTACCATAAAGTGTACAGCATAAAAACGACCCCCCCCCCCAAATTGGCAGAATTGGTGATTTTCGTTTACATCTCCTTACACAAAAAATAATTTTTTGGGTTTAACATACATTTTAGGGTAAAATTATTGATGTCATTACAAAGTACAATTAGTTGCACAAAAAACAAGCCCACATATGGTTCTGTGAATGGAAATATAAAAGTTATATATTTTAGAAGGTGAGGAGGAAAAAATGAAAACGCAAAAAAGAAAAAAAAAAAATCGGCTGTGTCCTTAACCCCTTAAGGACCAGGCCATTTTACACCTTAGGACCAGAGCGTTTTTTGAACATCTGACCACTGTCACTTTAAACATTAATAACTCTGGAATGCTTTTACCTATCATTCTGATTCCGAGATTGTTTTTTCGTGACATATTCTACTTTATGTTATTGGTAAAATTTTGTCGATACTTGCATCGTTTCTTAGTGAAAAATTCAAAAATTTGATGAAAAAATAGAAAATTTTGCATTTTTCTAACTTTGAAGCTCTCTGCTTGTAAGGAAAATGGATATTCCAAATCATTTTTTTTAATTCACATATACAATATGTCCACTTTATGTTGGCATCATAAAATGTACGTGTTTTTACTTTTGGAAGACACCAGAGGGCTTCCAAGTTCAGCAGCAATTTTCCAATTTTTCACAAAATTTCCAAAATCACAATTTTTCAGGGACCAGTTCAGGTTTGAAGTGGATTTGAAGGCTCTTCATATTAGAAATACCCCACAAATGACCCCATTATAAAAACTGCACCCCCCAAAGTATTCAAAATGACATTCAGTAAGTGTGTTAACCCTTTAGGTGTTTCACAGGAATAGCAGCAAAGTGAAGGAGAAAATTCAAAATCTTCATTTTTTACACTCGCATGTTCTTGTAGACCCAATTTTTGAATTTTTACAAGGGGTAAAAGGAAAAAATTTATACTTATATTTGTAGCCCAATTTCTCTCGAGTAAGCACATACCTCATATGTCTATGTAAAGTGTTCGGCGGGCGCAGTAGAGGGCTCAGAAGCGAAGGAGCGACAAGGGGATTTTGGAGAGTACGTTTTTCTGAAATGGTTTTTGGGGGGCATGTTGCATTTAGGAAACCCCTATGGTGCCAGAACAGGAAAAAAAAAACACATGGCATACCATTTTGGAAACTAGACCCCTTGAGGAACGTAACAAGGAATAAAGTGAGCCTTAATACCCGACAGGTGTTTCACGACTTTTGCATATGTAAAAAAATTTAAGAAAAATTTCACTAAAATGTGTGTTTCCCCCCCAAATTTCACATTTATGCAAGGGTTAATAGCAGAAAATACCCCCAAAATTTGTAACCCCATCTCTTCTGAGTATGGAGGCACCCCATAAGTTGACCTGAAGTGCACTATGGGCGAACTACAATGCTCAGAAGAGGAGTCATATTTGGCTTTTTGAGAGCAAATTTTGCTCGGGGGGTATGTCGCATTTAGGAAGCCCCTATGGTGCCAGGACAGCAAAAAATACCCACATGGCATACCATTTTGGAAACTAGACCCCTTGAGGAACATAACAAGGAATAAAGTGAGCCTTAATACCCGACAGGTGTTTCACGACTTTTGCATATGTAAAACATTTTTACAAAAATTTCACTAAAATGTTTCCCCCCAAATTTCACATTTATGCAAGGGTTAATAGCAGAAAATACCCCCCAAAATTTGTAACCCCATCTCTTCTGAGTATGGAGGTACCCCATAAGTTGACCTGAAGTGCACTATGGGTGAACTACAATGCTCAGAAGAGAAGGAGTCACATTTGGCTTTTTGAGAGCAAATTTTGCTCGGGGGGAATGTCATATTTAGGAAGCCCCTATGGTGCCAGGACAGCAAAATAACCCCAACATGGCATACCATTTTGGAAACTAGACCCCTTGAGGAACGTAACAAAGGGGACAGTGAGCATTTACCCCCCACTGGTGTCTGTCATATCTTTGGAACAGTGGGCTGTACAAAATTTTTTATTTGCACAGCCCACTCTTCCAAAGATCTGTCAGACACCAGTGGGGTGTAAATTCTCACTGCACCCCTCATTACATTCCGTGAGGGGTGTAGTTTCCGAAATGGGGTCACATGTGGGGTTTTGTCTGTTACAGCGGTTTTGACAAACGGAAAAAAAAATCAGCCACCCCTGTGCAAATCACCTCAAATGTACATGGCGCACTCTCCCTTCTGGGCCTTGTTGTGCGCCCCCAGAGCACTTTGCGCCCACATATGGGGTATCTCCGTAGTCGGGAGAAATTGCATTACAAATTTTGGGGGTCTTTTTTCCCTTTTACCTCTTGTCAAAATGAAAAGTATAGGGCAACACCAGCATGTTAGTGTAAAAAATTTATTTTATTTTTTTACACTAACATGCTGGTGTAGACCCCAACTTCACCTTTTCATAAGGGGTGAAAGGAGAAAAAGCCCCCCAAAATTTGTTAGGCTATTTCTCCCGAGTACGGCGATACCCCATATGTGACCCTAAACTGTAGCCTTGAAATACGACAGGACTCCAAAGTGAGAGCGCCATGCGCATTTGAGGCCTGAATTAGGGATTTGCATAGGGGTATTCTACGCCAGTGATTCCCAAACAGGGTGCCTCCAGCTGTTGCAAAACTCCCAGCATATTCTCTATATAGATTTTTTATTATCTACTTATTTTTGTATTTTTTATCAATTCTCATACACTTTACTAATAATTTACAATTTTTAATTTTTTGTATATCACACTTATTGTTACGATTATGGTAATGAGTACACTCCATTTACACTTGATGCTTTTTATTATTATTATGCTAATTCCCCAAGTGTATACACTTTCAAATAGCAACCACGTGTGGCTATATGCAGGGGCCTATAACCAATAAGTACATATAGATTGAGCACTTTTTTTCATCATTTAAATTAACGCTGTAATTATTTTCCAATTTATACCTTATGAGTTGCTGTTTGTTATTATAAGTACACTCGTCTATATGTATATCATGACGCATGTTACTAGTTGCTATGTGAGGCTATATTGATGTCAGGATATTGATGTCATAAGGCTCGTTTGGTTATATTGCTAAGTATAGGTGCAGACAAGGTTATATACATATTGTCTATTGACTTTGTGCAATTTCTAATGCAAGGCGCCGATTTCTGATTGTGCGCATGCGCGGGGCCCTTTTCCTGGCACGGACTCCCCGGGCGTCAGGCCGTGCGCGCAGGTCCGGAAGCGATGCTTTCGTGACCTGTGGGTATTGGCTGTGACGCGGCGGTGAGCGCAGATTCCATCCGGGTCGGGACCCTGCGCATGCGCCGCACGGCACAAATCGGCGCACAATATCCATAACAAACACAGTATAAAAGGGAGCCACATACATAGTCGGGTAGCGTCCCTTGAGAAAGTCGGGTGACGAAACGTACGTTGGGACGGTGGTTAAGGGTTTCCATTATGGGTAAGTGAGGTTCTTTTCACTAATCATCATTGTTATACTTTGGGCCCATTCTCTATACCAATCATGTGATATAGCAGTTAGCTTTTCATTACTACTGGGGCCCTTTTTTGGACCCCTGGTTACTTCTTTTTGAATAGGAGCCATATTACATCATTTCCTGACCTCACTATATATATATCCATTGTGATTTTTACTTCTACTGTACCTGATCCACCTACGTGTTTTCTGGTTGTATCTGAGACATCTCATTTTGTATTGCTTTATACATACACACCTGGTATTTTATCCTTATTGAAATTAGTCACATATGTGTGACGCTTTTTAACATTTTGGATATAATAATAAAATTTTGCATATTTATCAGTAGCAATTGCTCTTTGTTTGAGTTTTTTCTCTTTCTTTGTATAAAACTCCCAGCATGCCTGGACAGTCAACGGCTGTCCGGCAATACTGGGAGTTGTTGTTTTCCAACAGCTGGAGGCTCCATTTTGGAAACAGTGGCGTACCAGACGTTTTTCATTTTTATTGGAGAGGGGAGGGGGGCTGTGTAGGGGTATGTGTATATGTAGTGTTTTTTACTTATTATTTTATTTTGTGTTAGTGTAGTGTAAAGTTTTTAGGGTACAGTCACACGGGCCGGGGATTACAGCAAGTTTCCCGCTGCGAGTTTGAGCTGCCGCGCAAAATTTGCTGCATTGCAAACTTGCAGCCTGATACTCACTGCAAGCCCCCTGCCCATGTGAATGTACCCTGTACATTCACAGGGGGGGGGGGAACCTCCAGCTGTTGCAAAACTACAACTCCCAACATGCACAGTCTCAGTGCATGCTGGTAGTTATAGTTTTGCAACAGCTGGAGGCACACGGGTTGGGAAACACTGAGTTAGGAAACAGACGATGTTTCCAAACCAGTGTGCCTCCTGTTGTTGCAAAACTACAACTCCCAGCATTCTCAGGCATGCTGGAAGTAGTAGTTCGGCAACATCTTTAGAGTCAGATGTTGCCGAACTACAACTCCCAGCATGCTTGGAGTTGTAGTTTTGCAACATCTGGAGGACTACAGTTTGCAGACCACTAATACAGTGGTTCCCAATCTGTGCCCTTCCAGATGTTGCAAAACTACAACTCCCAGTGTGCCAAAACTGTCCAGGCATGCTGGGAGTTGTAGTTCTGCAACATCTGAAGGGCCAGATGTTACAGAACTACAACTCCCAGCATGCCTGGACAGTAAGGGCATGCTGAGGATGTGTAGTTTTGCAACATCTGGAAGGGCACAGTGGTCTCCAAACTGTGGACCTCCAGATGTTGCAAAACTACAACTCCCAGCATGCCCAGACGCCAAGGGCTGTCTGGGCATGCTTGGAGTTGTAGTATACAGGGTCCCAATACAGCAATGCATGTCACTTTACGACGACGTGCATTGCTGTAAAGGGCCCGACCGCGGCTGAAGATCAACTCACCTGTCGCCGCCGCCGCTGTCTTCACCGCCGGGATCCGGGTCTTCAGGGACGAGGTAAGTACCGGGGCCGGGCCCCAGCACTCCCCCGTCCCCCACCGCGTCCTCTGGTCTTCCTCCCGTCCTGTCTGGACTTTCAGGGGCCGGGCAGGACGGGAGGAAGTAACCGCCCCCCCTCCTGCGATTGGTCGGTTAACTAACCGACGGATCGCAGGGTATAGGAGGAGGTGGCAGGCTTGCCACCTCGCTCCTATACATTAGCATGGTCCTGGCTGTCTGTGACAGCCGGGATCATGCAAAATTACCGGGCGATCGGGTCCCAGAGACCCGATCAGCCCGGTATCGCCGCAGATCGCAAGGGCGATTTCCCTTGCGATTTGCGGCGATTGCCGACATGGGGGGCCTACATGGCCCCCCTCGGCGTTTGCCCTGGATGCCTGCTGAAGGATTTCAGCAGGCATCCAGTTCCAATCTCTGCCCGGCGAGCGGCAGGGACCGGAAAAGGCCATGACGTCGTGGGACGTCATTGGTCCTTAAGGCCCAGGGTGCCATGACGTCCCAGGACGTCATTGGTCCTTAAGAGGTTAAAGGGGTACTCCGCCCCTAGACATCTTATCCCCTATCCAAAGGATAGGGGATAAGAGTTAGATCGCCGTGGTCCCGCTGCTGGGGACCCCGGGGATCGCTGCTGCAGCACCCCGCTATCATTACTGCGCAGAGCGAGATCGCTCTGCATGTAATGACTGGCAATACAGGGGCCGGAGCTTCGTTACGTCACGGCTCCGCCCCTCGTGACGTCACAGCCCGCCCCCGTCAATACAAGTCTATGGGAAGGGGGCATGGTGGTCGTCACGCCCCCTGCCATAGACTTGCATTAAGGGGACGGGCCGTGATGTCATGAGGGGCGGAGCCATGATGTCACGCTGCTCCGGCCCCTGTATCGCCCGTCTTTACGCACAGAGCGAACTCGCTCTGTGCAGTAATGATGGCAGGGTGCCGCAGCGGCGATCCCCGGGGTCCCCAGCAGCGGGACTGCGGCGATCTGACATCTTATCCCCTATCCTTTGGATAGGGGATAAGATGCCAGGGGCGGAGTACCCCTTTAAGGGGTTATATTTCATATGTCATATTTCATACATGGTTTGTGCTAGCAGTGTTCTGCTGTAATTCTTTTGCTTGTATTTGTAGTTCAGCCGCAGCAGTGTGCACTTGTATACTTATTTCATACAATGGTTGTGTGTCAGAATGTGCTGACCAATTTTTACCAATTTTGTATTGCACATGTGGGGGGAGTGGCTGCCTCCATCTTGGATCGTGCACTCCACCCATTTCATTAGGTTCGGGATGTGCCACACCTTACATGCTCAGAAATTGCAGGCTCAGTGCTAGCCTAGGAGAGGCATATTCATAGTATAGGGTCCGACCCAAATGAGGTCCCCTTATCGTCGTGGGATGGTACACACTATTTGGCCAAATGGTAAGGCTAGTTTCACACGGCCGTTTGCATTCGACCCTCTGTTTGGGTCTGATTGGCTCTGAAACGGGTCGGATTCAAACGGCTACTACCAGGTCATGACGGACCCCATTCACTTGCATGGGGTCTGTTGGTGACGTGGTAATTTTACAGGATTTTAATTGGAGAGAAATAAAAAAGAGCTTGCACTATTTTTTCTCCACTAAACTCCTGCACTTCTGACCAGATTGCTGACAGAACACCAAATAGCGGAGTTCAACAGCAATGTGAGGCCAAACCTCTATTTTTCACCATAGCAGTATTGCTTAGTTAAACATGTCATACAGTCTTTGCCGTAAATGTTCTCACAGAAAAGGATTGCAGTAACACATGTTTTGCTATACACATGTTTATTCTCTTTGTATGTATTGGAACTAAACCTCAAAAGGGAGGGGAAAAAAGCAAATTGGAGAGTAATAACATTACTGGTTATGTATACTAGATTTATAGGGAGAGAAGGTTGATCCAGGGATTTATTCTGACTGCCATATTTGGAGTCGAGAAGGAATTTTTACCTCTAGTATGAGTATGCCTTCCTCTGTATCAACTCAACTCAATAGGGACTTATTATGGTTATAGGTTGAACTTTGTGGGCTCTGGTCTTTTTTCAACCTTATGAACTATGTTACTATGTTATAATGTCACACCAAACTCCAAAAATGGTCTGGACAAAATTATTGGCACCCTTAACTTAATATTTGGTTGCACACCCTTTGGAAAAAATAACTGAAATCAGTCGCTTCCTATAACCATCAATAAGCTTCTTACACCTCTCAGCCGGAATGTTGGACCACTCTTCCTTTGCAAACTGCTCCTGGTCTCTTATTGGAAGGGCACCTTTTCCCAACAGCAATTTTAAGATCTCTCCACAGGTGTTCAATGGGATTTAGATCTGGACTCATTGCTGCCACTTCAGAACTCTCCAGCGCTTTGTTGCCATTCATTTCTGGTTGCTTTTTGATGTATGTTTGGGGTCATCGTCCTGCTGAGACCCAGCTTTCTGACACTGGGCTGTACGGTGCGACCCAAAATCTGTTGGTAATCCTCAGATTTCAAGATGCTTTGCACACATTCAAGGCACCCAGTGCCAGAAGCAGTAAAACAACCCCAGAACATCATTGAACTTCCACCATATTTCACTGTAGGTACTGTGTTCTTTTCTTTGTAGGCCTCATTCCATTTTCGGTAAACAGTAGAATGATGTGCTTTACCAAAGGTCTCATCTGTTCACAAAATGTTTTCCCAGAAGGATTTTGGCTTACTCAAGTTCATTTAGGCAAAATATAGTCTTTCTTTTTTATGTCTCTGTGTCAGCAGTGGGGTCTCCTGGGTCTCCTGCCATAGTGTTTCATTTAATTTAAATGTCAATGGATAGTTTGCGCTGACACTGATTCTCCCTGATCCTGCAGGATAGCTTGAATATCTTTGGAACTTGTTTGGGGCTGCTTATCCAACATCCAGACTATCCTGCGTTGACACCTTTCATCAAATTTTCTCTTCCATCCATGCCCAGGGAGATTATCTACAGTGCCATGGGTTGCAAACTTCTTTATAGTGTTGCGCACTATGGACAAAGGCAAATCTAGATCTCTGGAGATGGACTTGGAACCGAATTGTTGATATTTTTCCACAATTTTGGTTCTCAAGTCCTCAGACAGTTCTCTTCTCCTCTTTCTGTTGTCCATGCTTAGTGTGGCACCCACAGACACACAATGCAAAGACTAAGTGATCTTCTCTCCTTTTTATTTGCTTTCAGGTGTGATTTTTCTATTGCCCACATCTGTTACTTGCCCCAGATGAGATTAAAGGAGCATCACATGCTTGAAACAGTCTTATTTTTCCACAATTTTGAAAGGGTGCCAATAATTTTGTCCAGCCCATTTTTGGAGTTTGATGTGACATTATGTCCAATTTGCTTTTTTTCCTCCCTTTTTTTTTGTTTAGTTCCAATAAATACAAAGGGAATAAATGTGTGTATAGCAAAACATGTGTTACTGCAATCCTTTTCTGTGAGAAATACTTCATTTTCATTTACGGCCATGACTGTATTTCATATATAGCTTTGTGCTAGCAGTGTGCTGCTGTAGGTATTCTGCTTGTACAATGTTAGCTAGCCATACAATCTAGGCAATCTATACACCTCACCCATACATATAACTAGGAGGCAGAATGTTTCCTGAGAGATATGTGCTCTTTGTTATGACTTGCCCTTCACTTTTCTCCATTCATTCATAACACATGCTAGTAATTCTTTTGTCTCCTCATTTACAGTGTCTATTTAAATCTCTGAGGACATTGCCAAAATAGTAAAAATATTTTCACTTGCTCTTGTGACGGATGTAAAAAGCATCATAATCCCCGTTGTGTCTCCAAGGACAGCTGCGCCTGCCAGCTTCATCTCATCTAGCCTTTGTTATATGGGGCCCACCTGAATCCTGAGTCTGCACTTTTCAAAGCTTAAGAACGAACAAATGCAATTGTAGGGTACTGATTCCTAGTTACCTTATTTTACTAGTGGTCGTAAAAAGATTGCAGCCTCAAATGTTATACACATATCACATTGTGATCTCAACAATTCAATATATACAGTATAATTCCTTCCCAAAGCCCAGAAGTGTTTGTATTTAAAGAGGTACTCTGGTGAAAAACAGTTTAAGAAACACTATAAGAAACCTTTTCCTCATGCTGCTGGCTGAGTGAGTGGTTCGGATGCTGGTTGTCTAACTTTCTTGCAGCAGGCAGAGTGGAACCCCCCATCAAGAGAGTGCTCTAGGCAGCTGACTATTTTGCCAATAGGCAGAGCTATCCCAGACAATAGGTGTTTTGGGGTGCTTTCATACCACATTTTCAGCCTACGGGGAACCGTGTGCTCCCGTACCCCAGTTGGACCGGTGCTGAAATCCATTGACTTTAACCCCTCAAGGACCAAGTCCATTTTCACCTTAAAGGGGTATTCCAGGAAAAAACTTTTTTTTATATCAACTGGCTCCAGAAAGTTAAACAGATTTGTAAATGACTTCTACTGAAACATCTTAATCTTTCCAGTATTTATCAGCTGCTGTATACTACAGAGGAAGTTTTTTTTCTTTTTGAATTTCTTTTCGGTCTGACCACAGTGCTCTCTGCTGACACCTCTGTCCATTTTGGAAACTGTCCAGAGCAGGAGAATATCCCCATAGCAAACCTATTCTGCTCTGGACAGTTCCTGACATGGACAGAGGTGTCAGCAGAGAGCACTGTGGTCAGATAGAAATTCAAAAAGAAAAGAACTTCCTCTGTAGTATACAGCAGCTGATAAGTACTGGAAGGATTAAGATTTTTAAATAAATGTAATTTACAAATCTGTTTAACTTTCTGGCACCAGTTGATTTAAAAAAAAAATAATAGTTTTCCATAGTACCCTTTTTATGTACTTTTTAAATAACCACTTATAGCTAGTTTGTGTTACTTTTGGTTTTCATCAAATCAGTTCTTTTCTTTTCAATTTCTTAAAATGGATGATTCATGCATGTTTTCATTTGTGTGTAAATACTTGTGGTATTGGCTCACTAACAATGAAACTGGCCCTGCTGAGTGACACAAGATTCGGTCACTACCCAATAGATTTAACTTTTCAGAGGCCTTTTCAAAAACTACATCCGGTTGCTATGAGCAACGTGTCCACTTTTCTTCTGCACGTGTTTTGATAAATGACACCTATCAACCTGCTACTCTTCTGGAAGAGGTGCCATTCTGTTCGGTGTCTGAGATGCCATGCAGTTGTCATCAAATGTTATCTGTATAAATGTTTGTTGAGACTGGTAGACTTTTCTTATTTGTCATCTGACAAGAATCTACAGGTCATAGACCTCTTCTTCTGTTTATAGGCTGCAATGCTGCTTATTTAACTGTGTCATATCTTGTACTTTCAAAAAAAAATGTTCACAAATGGCTCCTAACCTTCTTAGTATTTTACTATTATATGCGTTGACCACAAAAGACCAAGCCAAGATGATATTAGTCAACCACAAGTACAATACGGGAACATGGGTGCACTACTGTGGTAGATGTATACAATGACATTGGCTATCCCTCAACACTGATGTTAAAAATTAGACATTAGCCAGTATATCCTTATATGAAGGACACACCAGAGCCCGCACACCAACGCCAAGGTTTCTCAAATGGCACGGGACCTAGCGCTAAACCTACCTGTGTGTGATAAGCAAAACAGGGACCAGTGGGCAATTACGGCAGCATGCTGTACCCCTTTAAGGAATATACTATTCTGGTACTGAAAGGGTTTGTCTGGTGCCACTTTGTGTATGCCTGCGGCTGGCAAAATAAAGAGAAAAAAAAAGATGCCAGAGGCGAGTAACCTATACAAATAGTGATTTGCAGAGCAGACATTTTCGGCCTTCATGTTAAAATAAAATCAGGTGACCAGGCACTGAATATTTTTTGGCAAACATGAATCCATATACAAAAGTATTGTGGGATCAGACAAACATTGTAAGGAACAAGCTTTTTTTTTTTTTTTTTTCTTTTCTTCCAATAAGGGAATGGAATCGAGGCAGGAGCCAAAGGGAATAGAGGAGAAGAGGGAACGGAGGCAGGGATGCTTGCAATGACGGGTCCCGCCTCCGTTGCAAGAAATAGCTAATTTGCATATTAAAAACAGGGGCTCTCTTTAATGGGGCCACCAATCAGGGTGAGTAAAACATTGTTTACTAATGTTCATCTGGAATATTACCTTGTGTAACCCCACACAGGGTAACCAAGCTATCAATGGGCAGCAAAATCTGCAGAAGCAAATCTGCAGCAGAAAATATGCACATTTGAACGCACCCTTATGCTGCAGTTGCTATTCACCATGGCACCTAAGAGGTTGAATGGCTAGGATCAGCTTTCCTTAAAGGGGTATTCCAGGAATTTTTTTTTATTTGACTATGCTACAGGGGCTGTAAAGTTAGTGTAGTTCATAATATAGTGTCTGTACCTGTGTGTGACTGTTTTCTCACAATTCTTGTGATTTTCACCCCACTGTTTTTAACAGCATACAAAATTACTGTTGTCCCAGATTTTTCCCAGCTTGCAATGCGGCCGAGACCTGACTCACTAGTCAGCTGATGACAGGGAGCCTGTCTGCTTCAATGGGTGAAGGGATCAATCTGCAACTAATGCAACAGCTGTAGGCACCCTGATTGAAAACCACAGGTCTTTTGAATGGATGCAGCTCATTTATGTTTCAATGGGTGGGGTGGCTGATGTGTGAGAGGGAGGAAAATGGAATTATGGGATTCGTAGTAAAAAAAAAAACATAAGTCAAACAGGAAATACAAGTTCACAAAAAGTTAGCCACAGTGTTCTGGTAATCTCACAGCATAGCCATTTAGCCCCAAGACAAGCGCGGATCCTTCCTAAGCATGTCCATTACTGTCTGCAAGGTACGTACTAAAATCACATTATGCTGGATAACCCCTTTAAACCCTGGCTATGACAACAGAACCCTGGCTATCAATCACTGCTGGGTCTTCCTTGGTGTTCATACAGGAACAGTTTTTGAGGCAGTAAAATTACCATGACATACATGTACAGATGGTTCAAATTAAAGTCCATTACGTACAGGCCTTGTAGAATAAAGAGGTTGGCAATGCTTGCCCATTTTCCCTACTTTCAGCACATCCACTGCATGAACTGGCTGTTCACTTGTTACCTAATTGAACCCACCTCTTGCCAGCTGCCATTTTAAACAGACAATCCATGTTATTTAGTTCACCCATAGGTAGTTTTAAAACTATGGCTGATTGGTGTACAGTATACCATTATTCTAAATAGCAGAGGTATGACAAAAGGCACTGTCTTCCTTTGTCCAGATAGTAAATTTAGTCTGTCAAGAAAAGTCTAAGCTTTATATAGCTCTTAACTGAGAAGGAAGAACAGGTTCAGTTATAACAATGCCACAATAACTCAGGGCCACCATGTCAATACAATAACAGCTGCTCTCTGTCATGAATCCAGTAAAGAACAAACCCATGTAGCCTCACCGTTACAAAATGCATTGTATTCTGCTGGAGTCTGCTGCATTGATGACCTTACGTACAAAAAAGACACAAAAGAATGACAAAAATACATTTAAAAGTTTATGTAATAACTGTAATGCAAAATCACATCTAAATGTTAGTATTACTTTCTGATGCAGCTATGATAACATTGGTTAGGACTCTATGAATTATTTCTAAACTTGGGGCTGGGATTCAGCCGGTTCCGCCCTATTCGCAGGGACCGGTTGTTGAAATGACAGGCATTTTGGTAAATCGGGCAAAATCTTTAAGACGCTCGCATAATGGAGTTATCAGGAGCCCTAGAATCCTGGTATTACCACTAAGGACTCCATCCAAGATGTAGATAGCATAATTATATAATCACGCTGCCTTCAGCTGTATCTCTTTGTCTGGCATGGCTAGCTAAGGTCAGATCAGCACCCAGTGAGGACGGCATGGGAGTCGACATTGGAAAGGTAAGTATCTTATGTACAGTGGGGCGCCATATCTCGTTACTTTATTTATAGGGGCACAGTGTATGTAATAAATGCATATATGAAGCACAGTGTATTTCATATGTGGGGCTTAGTACATAATTAATTTATGTGTGGGGCACAGTGTATTTTGGATTTTAAAGGTATGGTGTATACTTGTGGTGGCAAGGTTTCATGGCAGTATTGTATTTAGACGGCACAGGATGTGGAAGTATTACTTCAGAGGGTACAGTGTGTGGCAGGGTTCTATTAATTGGGCTTTAGAAATACATAGATCATCACTTCGTACTGTTTATACTCAGCCACCATATGTGGTCAGTCACCTATTTTTCAGAGCTCGATTCAGCTCCAATACAGCGACACAGTACAATCAACAATAGGGCATTGCAATAAGGCTCAAAGCAACCAGTTAGCTTGAACATTGGAGTAACCCATTCAGGTTTTAAATTTTTTCCTTAACAGATTTGGATCCTTTAAAGGAATGCATAAAAAGCAGAGCTATAACCTTTATACCTACTTTTGCTCCAAAACTGGACACAACAATGTTTTGGAAGCATGCCCCCTTAGACATGCGCAGCAGATTTAGGAGGTGGTAGATTTAGGAGGTGATACGAAAATTATATGGAAAATTGTTTCATTAACCCGCATTGTTCGCCTACAAATGGGGAAAATCTATAGGTGACAAATTAAAAGTGACATTACTAAAAAGAAGAAAAAAGTGGTCAAACATTTTTATCGGCCAGATGAAGTGGTACTTTTGCACGTCCGTACATTACAACACGTGTACATTACAACAATATAATTTAAGGTCATGTGATATATCACACCACAAAGGGGCATAATATATCTGTAAAAGGATTCCATACTTGTTCAAGGTAAAATGTGACCATGCATAATTCGGTCAAACTTCTATAAATGTTATAACCTATGGAACATAAATCTATGATTAGGAAATATATATAGGCAAGAAATTACACAGATAAATCGCCGTATGGAGAAACAAAAGTTGCGCAATATTTCAGAGCGAGAAGCCATGTGGTAACAAGATTTTTAATGGCAGGTGGATAACTTGGTCCAGAGTTAAATACCATTGTTCCCACAGGAATGAATGAAGTCTGTAGTTTTAAAGGGAATCTGACAGCTTGTTCACCCACACTTAAAGGAGCACTGCAGCCATAGACAACTTATGCCCTATCGGCAGGATAAGTGTCTGATGGCGGGGGATCCGAACGATGTGACCCCCTACGATCTTCCGTACAGGGACTCAGCACTCTGCGCAGCTAATGCTCGTGTTGCTGACCTCACTAAGAGATCGAAAGACACACCCCCTCCATTCAGCTCTATGGGGGACGCGGGGATGCCCTTACTTGGCAAGTGTTATATTTGATGATTATTGTCAAAATAATTTTCCGCAATGCGCTACACTGTGGATGTCCATCACACCAAGTAGGAAATCCCACTCCTGAATAAACTCATAGCATTTATTTATACAAAGTTTTCTGTGCTATTTAATGCCAAACTTTCCAAATCAGCTGTTGCATTAGGAGTTAAAGGGGTATTCCAGGCCAAAACTTTTTTTTATATATCAACTGGCTCCGGAAAGTTAAACAGATTTGTAAATTACTTTGATTAAAAAATCTTAATCCTTTCAATAGTTATTAGCTTCTGGAGTTGAGTTGTTGTTTTCTGTTTAACTGCTCTCTGATGACTCACATCCCGGGAGCTGTGCAGTTCCTATGGGGATATTTTCCCATCATGCACAGCTCCCGGGGCGTGACATCATCAATGAGCAGTTAGACAGAAAACTTCAGAAGCTAATAACTATTGGAAAGATTAAGATTAATAGAAGTAATTTACAAATCTGTTTAACTTTCCGGAGCCAGTTGATATATATAAAAAAAAGTTTTTGCCTGGAATACCACTTTAACCTCTTAAGGACCAATGACGTCCTGGGACGTCATGGCACCCTGGGCCTTAAGGACCAATGACGTCCCACGACGTCATGGCCTTTTCCGGTCCCTGCCGCTCGCCGCGCGGAGATCGGAACTGGATGCCGGATGAAATCCTTCAGCAGGCATCCAGGGCAAATGCCGAGGGGGGCCATGTAGGCCCCCCATGTCGGCGATCGCTGCAAATCGCAAGGGAAATCGCCCTTGCAATCTGCGGCGATACCGGGCTGATCGGGTCTCTGGGACCCGACCGCCCGGTAATTTTGCATGATCCCGGTTGTCACAGACAGCCAGGACCACGCTAACGTATAGGAGCGAGGTGGCAAGCCGGCCACCTCCTCCGATCCCCTGCGATCCGTCGGTTAGTAAACCGACCAATCGCAGGGGGGGGGCGGTTACTTCCTCCCGTCCTGCCCGGCCCCTGAAAGTCCGGAGAGGACGGGAGGAAGACCGGAGGACGCTGCGGGGGACGGGGGAGTGCTGGGGACCAGCCCCGGTACTTACCTCGTCCCTGAAGACCCGGATCCCTGCGACGAAGACGGCGGCGGCAGCGACGACAGGTGAGTAGATCTTCAGCCGCGGTCAGGCCTTTTACAGCAATGCACGTCGCCGTAAAGCGACATGCATTGCTGTATTGGGACCCTGTATACTACAACTCCCAGCATGCCCAGACAGCCCTTTGGGCATGCTGGGAGTTGTAGTTTTGCAACATCTGGAGGTCCACAGTTTGGAGACCACTGTGCCCTTCCAGATGTTGCAAAACTACACATCCTCAGCATGCCCTTACTGTCCAGGCATGCTGGGAGTTGTAGTTCTGTAACATCTGGCCCTTCAGATGTTGCAGAACTACAACTCCCAGCATGCCTGGACAGTTTGGGCATACTGGGAGTTGTAGTTTTGCAACATCTGGAAGGGCACAGATTGGAAACCACTGTATTAGTGGTCTACAAACTGTAGTCCTCCAGATGTTGCAAAACTACAACTACAACCATGCTGGGAGTTGTAGTTCGGCAACATCTGGCTCTAAAGATGTTGCCGAACTATTACTTCCAGCATGCCTGAGAATGCTGGGAGTTGTAGTTTTGCAACAACAGGAGGCACACTGGTTGGGAAACATTGTCTGTTTCCTAACTCAGTGTTTCCCAACCCGTGTGCCTCCAGCTGTTGCAAAACTATAACTACCAGCATGCACTGATAGACTGTGTATGCTGGGAGTTGTAGTTTTGCAACAGCTGGAGGTTCCCCCCCTCCCTGTGAATGTACAGGATACATTCACATGGGCAGGGGGCTTACAGTGAGTATCAGGCTGCAAGTTTGCAATGCAGCAAATTTTGTGCGGCAGCTCAAACTCGCAGCGGGAAACTTGCTGTAACCCCCCACCCATGTGACTGTACCCTAAAAACACTACACTACACTAACACAAAATAAAATAAAAAGTAAAAAAACACTACATATACACATACCCCTACACAGCCCCCCTCCCCAATAAAAATGAAAAACGTCTGGTACGCCACTGTTTTCAAAATGGAGCCTCCAGCTGTTGCAAAACAACAACTCCCAGTATTGCCGGACAGCCGTTGACTGTCCAGGCATGCTGGGAGTTTTGTAACAGCTGGAGGCACCCTGTTTGGGAATCACTGGCGTAGAATACCCCTATGCAAATCCCTAATTCAGGCCTCAAATGCACATGGTGCTCTCACTTTGGAGCCCTGTCGTATTTAAAGGCAACAGTTTAGGGTCACATATGGGGTATCACCGTACTCGGGAGAAATAGCCTAACAAATTTTGGGGGGGCTTTTTCTCCTTTCACCCCTTATGAAAAGGTGAAGTTGGGGTCTACACCAGCATGTTAGTGTCAAAAAATAAATTTTTTACACTAACATGCTGGTGTTGCCCCATACTTTTCATTTTGACAAGAGGTAAAAGGGAAAAAATTTGTAACGCAATTTCTCCTGAGTACGGAGATACCCCATATGTGTGCGCAAAGTGCTCTGGGGGCGCACAACAAGACCCAGAAGGGAGAGTGCACCATGTACATTTGAGGTGATTTGCACAGGGGTGGCTGATTGTTACAGTGGTTTTGACAAATGCAAAAAAAACAAAACCCCACATGTGACCCCATTTCGGAAACTACACCCCTCACGGAATGTAATGAGGGGTGCAGTGAGAATTTACCCCCCCCCCCCCCCCCACTGGTGTCTGACAGATCTTTGGAACAGAGGGCTGTGCAAATTAAAAATTTTGAACAGCCCACTGTTCCAAAGATCTGACAGACACCAGTGGGGGGTAAATGCTCACTGTACCCCTTGTTACATTCCTCAAGGGGTCTAGTTTCCAAAATGGTATGCCATGTGGGGGTTATTTTGCTGTCCTGGCACCATAGGGGCTTCCTAAATGTGACATGCCCCCCGAGCAAAATTTGCTCTCAAAAAGCCAAATATGACTCCTTCTCTTCTGAGCATTGTAGTTCACCCATAGTGCACTTCAGGTCAAATTATGGGGTACCTCCATACTCAGAAGAGATGGGGTTACAAATTTTGGGGGGTATTTTCTGCTATTAACCCTTGCATAAATGTGAAATTTGGGGGGAAACACACATTTTAGTGAAATTTAAAAAAAAATGTTTTACATATGCAAAAGTCGTGAAACACCTGTCGGGTATTAAGGCTCACTTTTTCTCCTTCAATTTGCTGCTATTCCTGTGAAACACCTAAAGGGTTAAAATGCTGACTGAATGTCATTTTGAATACTTCGGGGGCTGCAGTTTTTATAATGGGGTCATTTGTGGGGTATTTCTAATATGAAGACCCTTCAAATCCACTTCAAACCTGAACTGGTCCCTGAAAAATTTGTGATTTTCGAAATTTTGTGAAAAATTTGAAAATTGCTGCTGAACTTTGAAGCCCTCTAGTGTCTTCCAAAAGTAAAAACACGTACATTGTATGATGCAAACATAAAGTAGACATATTGTATATGTGAATAAAAAAAATGATTTGGAATATCCATTTTCCTTACAAGCAGAGAGCTTCAAAGTTAGAAAAATGCAAAATTTTCAATTTTTTCATCAAATTTTGAAATTTTTCACTAAGAAACGATGCAAGTATCGACAAATTTTTTACCAATAACATAAAGTAGAATATGTCACGAAAAAACAAACTCTGAATCAGAATGATAGGTAAAAGCATTCCAGAGTTATTAATGTGACAGTGGTCAGATGTTCAAAAAACGCTCTGGTCCTAAGGTGTAAAATGGCCTGGTCCTTAAGGGGTTAAACACTGTGTCATCAGCCAAGTATATTGTGACCTACTGGTCTGGCCACAATTTGTTACAAGTGCGTCCAGTGCTGGCACAACACAATACCATAATTGTTGAGATTGTAAGATCTCTGGTAGCTTTAAAGGGGTACTCCAGCGAAAAGCATCTTATCCCCTATCCAAAGTGCGGCGCCATGAACACAGAAGTTTGAATCTTCTACGTTTGTGACGTCACGCCATGCCCCCTCTATTCATGTCTATTGTGTGACAGTTATGTACTAGCATCATAGCCATAGACAAGAATGGAGGGGGTGTGGCTGCTGTACTGTATAATTTATTTGGAATATCCATTTTCCTTATAAGCAGAGAGCTTCAAAGTTTAAAAATGCAACATTTTCAATCAAATTTTGAATTTTTCACCAAGAAATTATGCAAGTATCGATGAAATTTTACCACTAACATAAAGTACAATATGTCACGAAAAAACTCTCTCGGAATCAGAATGAAAGGTAAAAGCATCCCAGAGTTATTAATGCTTAAAGTGACAGTGGTCAGATGTGCAAAAAATGGTCGGGTCCTTAAGGTGAAAATCTGCTAGTTACCTTTATTGGATTATCTGCCAGATTAACTGTCACCTTTATTGTCTTTACTGCCCCTTCCCCCTGTGATGTCCTTTATTTGCTGTTTTCATGATACCTTCTGCACAAGGCACTTGATTGATTGATTTTTATTCCTGAAGACTGGTGTTGCCTGGTTCTTAGGGTATGAGGATGCGATAATCTCTAGTTCTGCCCAGGGATATTGCCTGTGGTATGCTGGGGCTTGTTGTCTGGAAGGAGAAGTTGCTCTTGGTGGAGAGGGACACGGAGAGGTCCCTGGTCAGTCCGTCACAAGACTCTTAAAGAAAAAGTTACAGGTCTGTGAGAGCCAGAAATCTTGCTTGTTTGTAGGTGACCAAATACTTATTTTCCACCATAATTTGCAAATAAATTCTTTCAAAATCAGACAATGTGATTTTATGGATTTTTTTTTTCTTATAGTTGAGGTATACCTATGATGCAAATGACAGGCCTCTCTAATCTTTTTAAGTGGGAGAACTTGCACATTTGGTGGCTGACTAATTACTTTTTTACCCCACTGTAGGTTTGCACAAGACTTTAAAACAGCGGTTATGTCGGCCATGCCAGGGCAGTCAATGAGGCCTAATCACACGTGAAAGGGGAATGAATAGGTGTGATTATAGCTGGGGAATCTAGCAGGGTGGGGCATATTTACTATAATTTACGTCTGAAGTTGCTACAATTATAGCAGAAATCTACGCCAGCTGAAATAGATTTCAAAGTCACAATTGCAAATAGCAAGAAAACACGGCACTCACGTATCTCTATTAAACGTGTTTTATTCCATGTGCAGAAACCTCCAGCCATTCACAATGAGGGAGGGGAGCAAAGATGGACAACGTCCGTTTTACGGCATCCCACCGCTTCAACTGGTCCTACAGTCCATGTTCAAAACACTTTGAAATTTAGTTGAACAGCTAAATTCTTTAATTAAGAGAATATCTCATGTAGAAACAACAGCTCTCGGCAGAGTCCTGTGTATGGATGCTGGTATATGTAGCATACAGCGTGGAAAGATATGACGGTCAGGTATGTGATCTGTACTTCTCGTGAAAACAGTCTTCATATAATCATCATCTCATAGAGGAACGTAAAGAACGGAGCGCTCACCTCAAAATGGATAGCAAGCAGAATTCTTTATTGGACATCGGAGGAATTAACACATCGGGGAAGGCAAGACAGATGGTGCGGAGGGCGGGGGGGTTTCCAAACAAGGGGCGATGGTCCGTATCGCGCTTTGCACGCTTCGTCAGGCCCTGTTCTCTATGTTTCTCTATGAGATGATGACTTTAATTAAGAGGTTTGCACCGTTTCATAAAATTGGCACATCTTACTCTAGCACAGTATGTATTAAACACCAGTCTTAATGAATTCCTTATTATGTCCAGGGCCCCTGACACATCCTGACATAAAAGATATGCAAATGCAGAAGAGTGATAACTAAGATTTGATAAACACCAATAAAAAGTTGTATTGATTCTCTGATGTCACCCGTAGGATTTGGGTCTGTTTAGAGGGCAAAATGGGGTTAAACCTTTTCATACGTATATTAGGTATTTTAAACTGACAAAGAAGCTAGACCAGCCTCTAACTGTGTAGCTCCACTGCACCCTTTGCCAAAAATTATTGACTTCATGGAAAGAGAGTAGAAAGCGCATCTACTTACCTCCAATGATTACGTGATACTTCTGGTGTCTTCCTGATGCTGCAAGAAGATGAGGTTACATTGAGGAAGAAAAATGGTGATCTGCTGTGGCGCTGCCTTATAGAGACCAAATCGATTCTAGTCCAGTTAAAATAAAGTATTCACATTTATTGGTGTATACATAAGGTGGACAGACATGCAAGACGCGTTTCGGGGGCAAGTTCCCCCTTTCTCAATTGCAGAAAAGGAATGTCTCATTACTTTATTTTAACTGGAATGGAATCGATTTGGTCTCTATAAGGCAGCGCCACAGCAGATCACCATTTTTCTTCCTCAACGTAACCTCATCTTCTTGCCGACCTCCGACTGAGTGTTCAGCCAGACTCTGCAGGCTGCAGCCCGAGATCGCTCGTCTGACCCCGTACGGATGGGTTATATGCATACACCAACACTAACCCCAGGTGAGCACATTTTACAACCGGGGCTATTGTGGGGACTAAAAAACCCCAGAATTACGTGAGGCGCTGTCCTCTCCATCTTTTACTCTTCCTTTATTTGCTTCCTGATGCTGCAGCGTGACTGTAGTCTACGGAAGCACCTGAGCCCAGGGTGTCATACTGCAGCTCAGCAAATCACTGCCTGAGGCAGGACATTGCTGCGGCCAGCGATTCGCTGAGCTGCAGTCTGACACTTTAAGCTTGGTTGCTTCCGTAGATGACAGTCATGATGTAGCTTCAGGAATATGACCGGAGAAGGACACTGGAGGCATTGCGGAATCGCTGGAGGTAAGTAGAGGTTTATTTTTTTGATTCCTCACACAATGGGCATAATTAGAAGGAAAAAAAACACCTCCCAATGTGAGATCGATATATTGCAGTTGAAACATTACCATTACCAAACACATTTTGCACTATTTGTGCGGGACATCAATACACACAAGGAAAACTTCTGTATCAAACCAGGAGTAATATATAGGGTGATAATCCTAAGCAATCTTCCCAGTGTAATACAACAAGTCACTTTATAGATGGCTTTTACCATATTGAATTTCTCTGCAGCTATCTGTCCAATTAGGTGAGCAGGTGGGAGAGCCAAGTGTAACCAAAGACTAAGCTTGGATTATATGATAAAAAGATGGAAAAGAATTATGTGTCAGTGTCATCTTAAACCTGTACACTTGGCTCATTCGTGTAACATAGTTTCCACACACCTAGTTTTGAACATTGCATTATCTGAAGGACACTGCTTGCTGTGAGAATATTGGCTACAAGGCAACTAAAGAGAAAAACGGGGACCTTGAAGAGGTATTATATGTGCAATGCCATGGTTTTAAAGACACTAGATATGGGCAAACAGGAAAAGTAACAGGTTATTCATGATATGGGCAAACAGGAAAAGTAACAGTTTGATGGTGGGTTAACATCACACTTGTGTCTCACTGTATGGCTAGACAGTGGGATATGTTACAGCCCTCCGTCATAGGTACACGTTGCGACGTTCCCCAATGTCTACCCCTGACTGAAGGCACTAACCTTAGCATGAAAACAGCATTGCTTAACCAGCTTGGAAAACAAACATCCATTTGTTGGTGTAGAAGTAACAATAGTGTTACGCCTAGCGCTCCGGGTCCCCGCTCCTCCCCGGAGCGCTCACGGCGTCTTTCTCCCTGCAGCGCCCCGGTCAGTCCCGCTGACCGGGAGCGCTGCACTGTTTTGGCCGTTGGGGATGCGATTCGCACAGCGGGACGCACCCGCTCGCGAGTCGCATCCCAGGTCACTTACCCGTCCCGGTCCCCTGCTGTCATGTGCTGGCGCGCGCGGCTCCGCTCTCTAGGGCGCGCGCGCGCCAGCTCTCTGAGACTTAAAGGGCCAGTGCACCAATGATTGGTGCCTGGCCCAATTAGCTTAATTGGCTCCCACCTGCTCCCTGCCTTTATCTAGTCTCCTCCCTTGCACTCCCTTGCCGGATCTTGTTGCCTTGTGCCAGTGAAAGCGTTTAGTGTGTCCAAAGCCTGTGTACCTGAACTTCTGCTACCCATCCTGACTACGAACCTTGCCGCCTGCCCCCGACCTTCTGCTACGTCTGACCTTGCTTCTGCCTACTCCCTTGTACCGCGCCCATCTTCAGCAGCCAGAGAGGTGAGCCGTTGCTAGTGGATACGACCTGGTCACTACCGCCGCAGCAAGACCATCCCGCTTTGCGGCGGGCTCTGGTGAAAACCAGTAGTGGCTTAGAACCGGTCCACTAGCACGGTCCACGCCAATCCCTCTCTGGCACAGAGGATCCACTACCTGGAAGCCGAATCGTGACAGTAGATCCGGCCATGGATCCCGCTGAGGTGCCGCTGCCAAGTCTCGCTGATCTTCCCACGGTGGTCGCTCAGCAATCGCAGCAGATTGCCCAACAAGGACAGCAGCTGTCGCAGTTGACCGCCATGTTACAGCAAATTCTGCCCCTGCTACAGCAGCAACCATCTCCTCCGCCAGCTCCTGCACCTCCTCCGCAGCGAGTGGCCGCTCCTAACCTCCGCTTGTCCCTGCCGGACAAATTTGATGGGGACTCCAGACTCTGCCGTGGATTTTTGTCTCAGTGTTCCCTGCATATGGAGATGTTGTCAGACTTGTTTCCTACAGAACGGTCTAAGGTGGCGTTCGTAGTAAGCCTTCTTTCAGGAAAGGCCTTGTCTTGGGCCACACCGCTCTGGGACCGCAATGATCCTGCCACAGCCACAGTCCAGTCCTTTTTTGCTGAAGTCCGAAGTGTCTTTGAGGAACCTGCCCGAGCCTCTTCTGCTGAGACTGCCCTGCTGAACCTGGTCCAGGGTAATTCTTCCGTTGGCGAGTACGCCATACAATTCCGTACTTTTGCATCTGAACTATCCTGGAATAATGAGGCTCTCTGCGCGACCTTTAAAAAAGGCCTATCCAGTCGCATCAAGGATGTGCTGGCCGCACGAGAGATTCCTGCCAACCTCCAAGAACTCATCCATTTGGCTACCCGCATTGACATGCGTTTTTCTGAGCGACACCAAGAGCTCCGCCAGGAAAAAGACTTAGATCTCTGGGCACCTCTCCCACAGCATCCTTTGCAGTCTATGCCTGGGCCTCCCGCCGAGGAGGCCATGCAAGTGGATCGGTCTCGCCTGACCCAGGAAGAGAGGAATCGCCGTAGAGAAGAAAATCTCTGTCTGTACTGTGCCAGTACCGAGCATTTCTTGGTGGATTGCCCTATCCGTCCTCCACGCCTGGGAAACGCACGCACGCACCCAGCTCACGTGGGTGTGGCATCTCTTGGTTCTAAATCTTCTTCTCCACGTCTCACGGTGCCCGTGCGGATTTCTCCTACAGCCAACTCCTCCCTCTCAGCCTTGGCCTGCTTGGACTCTGGTGCCTCCGGGAATTTTATTTTGGAGTCCTTTGTCAATAAATTCTGCATCCCGGTGACCCGTCTCGCCAAACCGCTCTACATTTCCGCGGTCAACGGAGCCAGATTGGACTGCACCGTGCGTTACCGCACAGAACCCCTCCTGATGTCTATCGGACCCCACCACGAAAGGATTCAGTTCTTCATTCTCCCCAGTTGTACCTCTGAGGTCCTCCTCGGTCTGCCATGGCTCCGGCTTCATTCCCCCACCCTTGATTGGACCACCGGGGAGATAAAGAACTGGGACTCTGCCTGCCATAGGAAGTGCCTCTCCCCCCCTCCCAGTCCCGTCAGGCAAACCTCTGTGCCTCCTCATGGCCCCCGTCCTGGTGTCACACTGCCCCGTGCCCGGCTTCGCCCTCTGCCCTCCCTCCCCATTCCCACTCCTGCTGTACTGCCTGCCGTTGAGGAAACCCTCCATTCTTTCCCGGGGTCCTCATCCCAGGGGAGGCAGTTGCCGGTCAAAGAAAAGGGGAGACCTAAGGGGGGGGGTACTGTTACGCCTAGCGCTCCGGGTCCCCGCTCCTCCCCGGAGCGCTCACGGCGTCTTTCTCCCTGCAGCGCCCCGGTCAGTCCCGCTGACCGGGAGCGCTGCACTGTTTTGGCCGTTGGGGATGCGATTCGCACAGCGGGACGCACCCGCTCGCGAGTCGCATCCCAGGTCACTTACCCGTCCCGGTCCCCTGCTGTCATGTGCTGGCGCGCGCGGCTCCGCTCTCTAGGGCGCGCGCGCGCCAGCTCTCTGAGACTTAAAGGGCCAGTGCACCAATGATTGGTGCCTGGCCCAATTAGCTTAATTGGCTCCCACCTGCTCCCTGCCTTTATCTAGTCTCCTCCCTTGCACTCCCTTGCCGGATCTTGTTGCCTTGTGCCAGTGAAAGCGTTTAGTGTGTCCAAAGCCTGTGTACCTGAACTTCTGCTACCCATCCTGACTACGAACCTTGCCGCCTGCCCCCGACCTTCTGCTACGTCTGACCTTGCTTCTGCCTACTCCCTTGTACCGCGCCCATCTTCAGCAGCCAGAGAGGTGAGCCGTTGCTAGTGGATACGACCTGGTCACTACCGCCGCAGCAAGACCATCCCGCTTTGCGGCGGGCTCTGGTGAAAACCAGTAGTGGCTTAGAACCGGTCCACTAGCACGGTCCACGCCAATCCCTCTCTGGCACAGAGGATCCACTACCTGGAAGCCGAATCGTGACAAATAGTATAAGCATGGGGATTTTTTATGAACAATACTGATAAATTAAAGAATTCTTACCTTATATAACTAACTCTGTCACAAAATAAACCTATATATATATATATATATATCATCAGCTAAAGGAGAAGTCCCGTTCAGAAGTTTTTGTATCATTATGCCACAGCTGCCAGCATCTAAAACAACAAACTGGACTCATTTTCCGCCACTCCATGAGCGGCAGTGTGATGAATTGGGTCCCAGCTACCAGTGCCAGGGCTCAATGCATTACACTGCTGCTCAGCCTATTGCCAACCGAGGCGGACATTGCTGCTGCCGGCGATTTGCAGATTAGCAGTGTGATCAGCAAAGGCCGGACCCACTTTTCAAAGCACAGTCAAAGTTGCACATTTTTGGATCTGAGCAAAAAAAAGTAAAAAATCCAATAAAATACTGCCTCCCGACCTGCAGTTTCTGGATTACAAGAAATTGACATTTCCTAGTGGATACCCAAAACTGTCATATTGTGCATTATGTAGCCTAAATATGAACTTGCTTGTGGTTTTGACAGCACATGACAGATATATCACTGTCAATCTATAAACCTCTGGTGCATCACATTTCATATTCCTTATTCCCCCTGACAAGCATCATCCTAAATTACCTCTGGAAACATACAGTAGATAGCAGTTGTACTATGCTGTGGATGGAGTCTGCACAATTGATATATAATGCATAGAACAAAACTAGAACTAACCATTTGTGTAAAAGCTCTATTTTGGCTTACAAAAGTTTATTTTAGTGATGTCCATTAAGAGCTGCTTGTAAAATCAACATTAAAGGGGTACTCCACTGGAAAACATTTTCTTTTAAATCAAATGGTGCCAGAAAGTTAAACAGATTTGTAAATTACATTTATTAAACATCTTAATCCTTCCAGTAATTATCAGCAGCTGTCTGATCCACAGGAAGTTCTTTTCTTTTTTAATTTCCTTTCTGTCGGACCACAGTGCTCTCTGCTGACACCTCTGTCCATTTTAGGAACTGTCCAGAGCAGGAGCAAATCCCCATAGAAAACCTTTCCTGCTCTTGACAGTTCCTGACATGGACATTGGTGTCAGCAGAGAGCACTGTGGTCAGACAGAAAGGAAATTCAAAAAGAAAAGAACTTCCTGTGGATCATACAGCAGCTGATAAGTACTGGAAGGATTAAGATTTTTTTAATAGAAGTAATTTACAAATCTGTTTAACTTTCTGTCACCAATTGATTTAATACATTTTTTTTTCCAGTGGAGTACCCTTTTAATTCATTTCTCTTATAGTCTATACAGAAACACTGTATTCTTTTGAGGTAAACCTAGAAAACCACAATCTATACATAAATATACTGTAAACATACCTACAACTCTGGCATGAAAAATCAGCAAATTTTGGATGACACCATATTTAACTTAAAATTTGTGATTTTCGCACCTATCACCCCTTTTGGTGTGGAGTTGGACCACAAGGGGATACACAGTTATAGTAATGAGCTATTCTACTTTCATTGCAGATGGAGATAACTTGGATAAACTTTTTTTCTTACTCAACCAATAAAAGCTCCACTTTCGGCTTTTATTGATAGAAAGCTGAGATGTGATTGGCTGCTATGCACAACAAAGGCAGTTTTACTTTTAGACAGCTTTGATAAATCTGCCCCATGTTTATTAATACAATATACGTTTGTGTGGCTTATTGGCAGCCACATGTAACATCGTGTCTCTTGTGTGGGACTATCTAGTCTTAGCCTAACGGTATATGCCTAACTTTAAGGCTAGGACTACACAGCGGTTTTGCCCATGACACGGGTCACAGGGCCAGGGATAGTTGTCACACTGAATGGAACAGTCAAAAGAAATCATACACGACCCTAGGTTTAGCAGTGCCTATTTCTTGGCCATATTATTAAACCTTTAACACATGTGGGGATGGGGTTCAGAGGAATACACTAATTCCGGTGACTTTTTTTATTTGACATGTAATGGGCACTGGCTTTTTATTATCAATTTAAAGACATATGCCTTCCAAATAAAGGATCCAGTGATGGCCACATTCTAATAATGCAAACAGTTAGGTGGATGAGTAGACAGCTGTTGGGTGCGTACTCTGCAATGTAAACCTACTATATGATATAGGCTCCCTGACATTCAAAAGCTTGAGGGATTTACATAGTTACATAGTTAGTAAGGTTGAAAAAAGAAAGACACACGCCTATCAAGTTCAGGGGGGAGGGGAGGAGATTGATGAAGGGAAGGGGTATGTGGAAATAAAGGGAATGTATTGTTAGTTTTTATTTCTAAATATGCATTAAAGGGGTATTCCAGGAATATTTTTTATTTGACTATGCTAGAGGAGCTGTAAAGTTAGTGTAGTTCACAATAAAGTGTCTGTAGCTGATGGCTGGTTTTGCATTCTTATGTGATCTTTGCTCTGGATGTTCATTTTTAACAGCATACGAAATAATTCCTGTCTCAGGTATTCCCAGGATGCAGTGTGGCTGAGACACTACCTCACCAGTCAGGTGATGACAGGGAGCCTGTTCTGCTTCAATGGGTCGAGTGACCAAAGGGAAATTGCAACAGCTGGAGGCACCCTGGTTAGAAAGCACTGGTCTTTTGCATAGAATTCAGCTCATTTGTGGTTTAGTGGGTGGGGTGGCTGATGTGTAGGAGGGAGAAAGTGGATTTATGGGATTTGTAGTAAAAGAGGAAAAACCAACAGGAAAAACCAGTTCACAAAAAGAAAGCGACAGCTTTATGGTAGTCTCACAACATAGCCATTTAACCCAAAGACAAGCGCGGATCTTCCCTAAGCATGTCCATTACTGTCTGGCAGGTAAGTGCTAAAATCCCCTTATGGTGGATAACCCCTTTAATGTTATTTTTTAGAATGTATCTAAGCCTATTTTTAAGCTGTTTTGCTGTGACCAGTTCCTTAGGTGGACTGGTGAGAGCTTGTCACTTGGATGATGACGAAGGCCGCAGTGGTCTTCAACCTGCGGACCTCCAGATGTTTCAGAACTACAACTCCCAGCATGCACTCCCAGCATACCCGATGGCTGTCCGGGCATGCTGGGAGTTGTAGTTTTGAAACATCTGGAAGTCCGCAGGTTGAAGACCACTGACGGCGGAGAGTTCACTCGAGTATAAGCCGAGGGGAGTGTTTTCAGCACGAAAAATCGTGCTGAAAAACTCGGCTTATACTCGAGTATATACGGTATTTTGCTTCTCATTTGCATGTACAGGCACAAAGGGACACAATGTAACATAACTGGCAAATTATAAAGCAAATTTCAGTACATTTTTAGATTCTAATTTTGTTACATTGTGTCCCTTTTTTTGTAATTAAATGAGGTGTTACCATCGTCTCACTACTTTGTTTTTCAATTCCCCTTGCTGGTTACATTATATAATAGTGTCATGGTTTAGCCTCATGTATGCTCCACATCACATCACGACCTAAGCCCAAACTGTCCCTACCTACTTTCTCATCAGATATAAAAGCGGATAAATACTGGACAACAGTCCATTCCTATCTAATAGTGTAGGGGAATCATGGTCAGCATAATAAACAGATACTGTACAAGATGGGGACACACAGTCAACAAACCAGAGTACAGAACACAACTGGAATACAAGTAGCACAAAACAGATATCAGGGAAACATGCAATCAGGAATATAGCAACAGGCTAAGAACCAAAGCTAGATAGATGACAGATATGAATAAGTGATAAACTAGGAATTATATACAGTGAGATATATCCAGGAATGCAGGGGATGAACAAGGTTAGACAGTTTTTTTTTTCCGAGACTGGAGCAGCAGCCTGGTATTGAATGCGGGTGCTGCACGAAGATCGCGGGGGGCCCTTGCAATCAGACATCTTATAACCTATCCTTTGGATAGGGGATAAGTTGTCTATGGCTGGATTACCCGTTAAAGCACTTGCCAACTTGATGCAGGTGTTCTTGACTTGCCCCATGTTGGAGGTTTTCTTGAGTGATGGACTGTACTTACCATAAGCTATATACCACAAATATATACCATTAAAGGAGTTTTCTCCTTTGGAACCCATGTAAAAAGAAAAGAAAATACCACTCCAGCCTCTGCACTGCTCTGATGCCCCTGAAGTGCTGTCATGAGGTAAGGTATATTGTTCACATGATGCTGTAGATAATCAATAGTCACTGCTTGCAGTCGCTTCCTCCATGTATTGCACATGAACAGTGCACATGATGTCATCACAGCACTTCCTATGGGGACATTTTCTTTTTTTTACCCATTTCAGCCTGTAATTAATTGTTTAAAACCATTAAAAACACCCTATGATTTGTATACTACTCTACACAGATGGTATATGCTTAATACTGGCTAAATCCTACTGCACCTTTTTATTGGTGAAAATTAATCTGTGAAACAAGACAATTATTATGAAATTTTGATTTGAATTGGGCAAATTGCATTGAATATCCCGATCTTGGCATTAAAAATCTCTCCAGAACCTTTACTCTAGAGGACCTCTAGTGTTTTATTTGTTCCCTCTCAAAATCATGTATTACTACAGGTAAAATATATATATGTACCAAAATGGGATATTCTTACCAAGTGTATATATATATATATATATATATATATATATATATATGTATTTGTTACGCCGAGCGCTCCGGGTCCCCGCTCCTCCCCGGAGCGCTCGCTACACTCTCGCTACTGCAGCGCTCCGGTCAGATCCACTGACCCGGTGCGCTGCGATACCGCCTCCAGCCGGGATGCGATTCGCGATGCGGGTGGCGCCCGCTCGCGATGCGCGCCCCGGCTCCCGTACCTGACTCGCTCTCCGTCGGTCCTGTCCCGGCGCGCGCGCGCCCTAGGGTCTCTGCGATTTAAAGGGCCACTGCGCCGCTGATTGGCGCAGTGGTTCTAATTAGTGTGTTCACCTGTGCACTCCCTATTTATACCTCACTTCCCCTGCACTCCCTCACCGGATCTTGTTGCCATTGTGCCAGTGAAAGCGTTTCCTTGTGTGTTCCTAGCCTGTGTTCCAGACCTCCTGCCGTTGCCCCTGACTACGATCCTTGCTGCCTGCCCCGACCTTCTGCTACGTCCGACCTTGCTTCTGTCTACTCCCTTGTACCGCGCCTATCTTCAGCAGTCAGAGAGGTTGAGCCGTTGCTAGTGGATACGACCTGGTCACTACCGCCGCAGCAAGACCATCCCGCTTTGCGGCGGGCTCTGGTGAAAACCAGTAGTGACTTAGAACCGGTCCACTAGCACGGTCCACGCCAATCCCTCTCTGGCACAGAGGATCCACCTCCTGCCAGCCGGCATCGTGACAGTATTTATACAGTCATGGCCGTATATGTTGGCACCCCAGAAATTGTTCAAGAAAATGAAGTATTTCTCACAGAAAAGGATTGCAGTAACATGTTTTGCTATACACATGTTTATTCCCTTTGTGTGTATTGGAACTAAACCAAAAAAGGGAGGAAAAAAGCTAATTGGACATAATGTCACACCAAACACCAAAAATGGGCTGGACAAAATTATTGGCAATTTTAACTTAATATTTGGTTGCACACCCTTTGGAAAAAATAACTGAAATCAGTCGCTTCCTATAACTATCAATAAGCTTCTTACACCTCTCAGCCGGAATGTTAGACCACTCTTCCTTTGCAAACTGCTCCAGGTCTCTCTTATTGGAAGGGCACCTTTTCCCAACAGCAATTTTAAGATGTCTCCACAGGTGTTCAATGGGATTTAGATCTGGACTCATTGCTGGCCACTTCAGAACTCTCCAGCGCTTTGTTGTCATCCATTTCTGGGTGCTTTTTGAGATATGTTTAGGGTCATTGTCCTACTGGAAGACCCAAGATCTCAAATGCAAACCCAGCTTTCTGACACTGGGCTGTACAATGCGACCAAAGATTTCATGATGCCTTGCACACATTCAAGGCACCCAGTGCCAGAGGCAGCAAAACAACCCCAAAACATAATTGAACTCCACCATATTTCACTGTAGGTACTGTGTTCTTTCTTTGTAGGCCTCATTCTGTTTTTGGTAAACAGAAGAATGATGTGCTTTACCAAAAAGTCTCTTTTGTCCACAAGACATTTTCCCAGAAGGATTTTGGCTTACTCAAGTTCATTTTGTCAAAATGTAGTCTTGCTTTTATATGTCTCTGTGTCAGCAGTGGGGTTCCTCCCGTGTCTCCTGCCATAGTGTTTCATTTAATTTAAATGTCGACGAATAGTTTGCACTGACACTGATGCTCCCTGAGCCTACAGGATAGCTTGAATATCTTTGGAACTTGTTTGGGGCTGCTTATCCACCATCCGGGCTATTTTGCATTGATACCTTTCATCAATTTTTCTCTTCCATCCACGCCCAGGGAGATTAACTACAGTGCCATGGGTTGCAAACTTCTTGATAATGTTGCGCAGTGTGGACAAAGGCAAATCTAGATCTCTGGAGATGGACTTGTAACCTTGAGATTGTTGATATTTTTCTCAAGTCCTCAGACAGTTCTCTTATACTCTTTCTGTAGTTCATGTTTAGTGGGGCACACACAGCCACACAATGCAAAGACTTCTCTCCTTTTTTATCTGCTTTCAGGTGTGCTTTTTATATTGCCCACACCTGTTACTTGACCCAGGTGAGTTTAACCCCTTAAGGACCAAGCCCATTTTCACCTTAAAGACCAGAGTGTTTTTTGCACATCTGACCACTGTCACTTTAAGCATTAATAACTCTGGGATGCTTTTACTTTTCATTCTGATTCCGAGAATGTTTTTTGTGACATATTCTACTTTATGTTAGCGGTAAATTTTCGTCAACACTTGCATCATTTCTTGGTGAAAAATTAATTTTTTTTACTACTTTTCACTAAAATGCTGGTTTTCCCCAAAATGTAACGTTTTTACAAGGGGTAATAGGAGAAAATGCCCCCTAAAATTTGTAACCCCATCTCTTCTGAGTATGAAAATACCCCATGTGTGGACGTCAAGTGCACTGCGGGCGCACTACAATGCTCAGCAGAAAAGGAGTCACATTTGGCTTTTAGAAAGCAAATTTTGCTGAAATGGTTTTTGGGGTCCATATCCCATTTAGGAAGCCCCTATGGTGCCAGGACAGCAAAAAAAAAAACCACATGGCATACTATTTTGGAAACTGCACCCCTCAAGGAACATAACAAGGGGTACAGTGAGCTTTATCACCCCACAGGTATTTGACGACTTTTCGTTAAAGTTGGATGTGTAAATACATTTTTAATTTTTTTTCACTAAAATGCTGGTTTTCCCCAAAATTTTTCATTTTTACAAAGGGTAATAGGAGAAAATGCCCCCCAAAATTTGTAAACCCATCTCTTCTGAGTATGAAAATACCCCATGTGTGGACGCCAAGTGCACTGCGGGTGCACTACAATGCTCAGAATAGAAGGAGTCACATTTGGCTTTTAGAAAGCAAATTTTGCTGAAATTGTTTTTTTTGGGGGGGAGGGGGGGGGCTGTCCCATTTAGGAAGCCCCTATGGTGCCAGGACAGAAAAAAAAAAACACATGGCATACTATTTTGGAAACTACACCCCTCAAGGAACATAAAAAGGGGTACAGTGAGCCTTAACACCCCACAGGTGTTTGACGACTTTTCATTAAATTTGAATGTGTAAATGAAAAAAAATTCTCACTAAAATGCTGGTTTTCCCCCCAAAAAATTATTTTTACATGGGGTAATAGGAAAAAATGCCCCCCAAAATTTGTAACCCCATCTCTTCTGAGTATGAAATACCCCATGTGTGGCAGTCAAGTGCACTGCGGGCACACTACAATGCTCAGAAGAGAAGGAGTCACATTTGGCACATTTGGGGGCATGTCCCATTTAGGAAGCCCCTATGGTGCCAGAACAGCGGGAACCCCCACATGTGACACCATTTTGGAAACTACACCCCTCAAGGAAGGTAACAAGGGGTGCAGTGATCATTTATCCCCAAACAGTAATTACAAGATTTAAAAACTTAAAAATAAGGTGCAGCTCACAACAGAAGGACCGAGGCAGTTAAAGCTAAAGCCGGACCCCACCGGCAACAATAATGTAAAAATAATGAAAACCTATAGCTTATGCCTCTAGGACCTCACCAATGGTGCATAATGGTGTGGGCAAAGATAGATATAACAGCGTTTATTCAAAAATTGTTTTTAATTCAGATTATAAAATATAAAATGTAATATATAAATAAGTAAAACAGTAACAAAATATCACATTACACTGGCATTAATCTAGTGAAAATCTCACTGGGCCCTAGTGAGATATCAAAAATGTAAAAATATATGAATAAATTAATATTCAAATGAGTCCATAAATCTGCAGATAAAAAATGAAATAAAAATAAAATAATTCCGTGAAAGGTGTTTGGATTTGTGGCAAAATGGTTGTAACATAAAGTCAATAAAAAATTAATTAAAAAATGATGAATGGATGATACAGAGTATCTCTCACCACTGCTTCTGGCTTGATATGTTGTAATAGATGAGTCGCAGCCTTATGTTCCTCATGTGTCACAATGGATAGAGGGGGGCACAGGTTGATATGTCTCCCTTAGCAGCCCCGTTGGCAGGGGGGCGCAAATAGATGTTGCGTACCGTGAGCTCCGATAGCGGGGGAGCATGCAGCAGTTTCAACGCTGGGGACCTCGTTCGCTGACCGGCTTAGCACAGACGGCACTAGTCTGGCACTCCGGCAGGAGTGTCAGTCGGCTCGGGTGCGACGACGGGTCTGGTGGTGGTGGTACGCCGGGAGCGATGGAAGGTCCGGGATTGGTGTCCCACGTGGAAGCAGGAGATGAGGCTATGCGATGCAGTAGATGGAAAGGTTACAGCCAGGCAGGGCGGAGTAGAACAGATTTAACTCCTCTGTTGCCAAGATATTTGCAGATGGACACTGATGGTAACTGTGTGAATAGTGCCAGATTTCTAAACGCGTTTCGGGGTACTGGGAAACAAAGACCTCCAACCCCTTCCTCAGTAGAAATGTGTATATGATACAATTTGATAATAACGCTGTTTTTATAGTGAATTCACACCTGATAGTGGTTAATAACGTTCAAAAACAATACACGGGCATGGAATTGTAATGGATTGACTCTTAGGGCTAGTAAAAAATGGGATGGAGCAGCTCTTTGACAATTACTCATAAAAAAACCAAATGATGAAATAGGACGTTATTCACACCCGATTAGCTCTGATAGTAAAATCGGTCATGTTCCTTATAGTTAGACGATGTGAAATAACTAATAAGTGAATTAACTATAACTATAACTAATACACATGACAATAAAAAAGTGTTATATTGAATCGACCCATATACAGAGAAATAAAAATAAAATAAAAAAAAATAAAAATAATAAAAAAAATATAAATAATAATAAATATAAAAATAAAAATGAAAATAAAAATAGAGATAGAAAATAAAAATAAATACAAATAAAATAAAAATAAAAAAGAAGAAATGGAAAAATAAAATAAATGAATAAAACAAAAAACAATAAAAAATAAATAAAAAATGATAAATGATAAATAATAATAATATAAATAAAAATATAAATTAAAAAAAAGAAAAAGAAAAAAGAAAAAAGAAAAGCAAATAACATGAAGGAAGAAAAAGAGATTAATATTAAACACGGAATATCTGAAACCAGGATGATGATTGTTGAGAGGTTCCCATCAAACCACGGACCGCTGACAAAGTTAAAACATGGCGGCGGGTGGTGGTCGGAGGGGAACCACATCATAGAAAACCAAACAATTCAAAGCTGGAGTTCAAACCTTTGGGTTCCATTGATCCAAATTCATAGATCATTTTGCTCTCGGCCCTAGACATTTGCACCATATAGCTACCACCCCTCCAATCTGGTTTAATAGTTCGGAGTCCTACAAATCTTAATTTTGATGGATCTCTGTTATGGGTAATTGAAAAATGTGTTGATAATGGATGTTTTAAATCCCCTTTTTTAATATTGTTAATGTGTTCTGCTATTCTTAATTTCAGTGTTCTTTTTGTTCTCCCCATATACTGTTTTTTACAGTCACATTCCAAAATATATATGACTCCTTTTGTATTGCAAGTAATGCACTCATCTATTTTCCATATGAAATTGTTAGTTCGGGATTTTACTTCTACAGTTTTTTTGAGATCTACAGTAATTACAAGATGTTTTGAACAGTGCGCTGAAAAATAGTTTTTTTTATTATTAGAGCCTACTGTTCCAAAAATCGTGAAATCACCTTTGGGGTCTAAATGCTCACTGTACCCCTACTTACATTCCTTGAGGGGCGTAGTTTCCAAAATGATGTTACATGTGGGGGGTTTCCACTGTCCTGGCACAATGGGGGCTTTGCAAACACACCATGCTACCAACCTCCATTACAGCCAAATCCACTCTCCAAATAGGCTGATTGCGCTCCCTCCCTTATGAGCTCTGCAGTGTGATCACACATCACTTTACGTCCGCATATGGGGTATTTCCATACTCGAGAAAAGTTGTTTTACACATTTTCGGGGCCTTTTTGCTCATTTATCCCTTGTGAAAATAAAAAGTGTAGGGCTACACCAACAGGTTAGTGTAAAAAATTACATTTTTTTTTTTCATGGCTCATTCTTCCAAAAATCTGTCAGACACCTGTAGGGTCCGTATGCGCACTGCACCCCTTGTTACATTCCTTGAGGGGTGCAGTTTTCAAAATGGGGTCACTTGTCGGTTATTTAATTTAATTTTTTATGTCTGAACCTCTGCAACTAACAGCCATTGCGGTACAAATTCCCAATAAAGCTTCTAATGTGCATGGTGCTCCCTCACTTCTGACCCCTGCCATGCACCTGCAAAACACTTTACGTCCACATATGGGGTATTTACATACTCTGGAAAAGTTACATTACAAAGTTGGGGGTTCTTTTTCCCCTTTTACCTCTTGGGGAAATTACAAAATGGGGCTACAGTAGCATGTAAGTATAAAAAAAAATATATATAAATTACACTAAAATGCTGGTGTAGCCCCAAAGTTTTCATTTTCAGAAGGGGTAAAAGGGGAAAAAGCCCCCCTAAATTGTAAAGCAATTTCTCCCAAGGACAGAAATACCCCATATGTGGCCCTAAACTGTTGCCAGGCAAATGCAACAGGGCTCAGGCGTGAGAGAGCGCCATGCACATTTGAGGCCTAAATTTGCGATTTGCACAGTAGGGGCTGACAGTTGCAGAGATTTACTTGTACCAAAACACCACAGTTAGTAAATCTCCCCCTATTGCAGTGTTTCCCAACCTGGGTGCCTCCAGCTGTTGCAAAACTGTGACTCCCAGCATGCTGGGAGTTGTAGTTTTGCAACAGCTGGAGGCAGCCTGGTTGGGAAACACTGCCCTACTGTGTTGATCCAGAGAAAGGCAAAAAAAAAACTTATGAGGCGGATGCCAATTTGCCCCATGCCAGGGGAAAAATTCCTTCCCAACTCCATATATGGCAATCAGAATAAATACTTGGATCAACGTTCTTAGGACTTTTTGGGGATTATTACAACCAGGGGCTGAAAAGTCCCTGAAATGCCAATGCATCGGAAAAGCACTGTACATAGCCGTGGTCCCAAGCTCATGTACGTCACCAACACATTGGAAAGAACAGAAGCGTTCTACAATGCCGCATCCAGGCTCGCGTACAAAGCGCTGTTAATTCGGGGAAAGATAAAAATAGGGTTAATCGTAAATTTAGTACTCCAAAGACGTATGATATGCCTTGAAGCATTCTTTGATGCAGAGGCCTGTTTTTTCAGGACAGGTGTTACACTGGAAAATGGTGTCCTTTCTTATCCCTTTTTTAAAACATACTCTACATATTTTCTGGGTCCGACCCTTTTTTCCAGTGTGGGGGACCTCCCCTGGAAAATGTTGCTCTGGTACAATACGGAAGCCTTCAGTTCCAGAGGTACTTGGGCCCGCTCCTTCCTGGTCGCCAAAGATCAGGGCCTTGATCACTACCTCCCGGAACTGCAGAAATGTTCCTGTGTTGCTAGCACTTCGAAATAGTACAAAAGCGTTGTACAATGCCGTCTGGATCATGTACAATGCTATTTTTTGTACCATCTTCTGGTTTTGAGCATAGCGCTATATGGTTTGAGGACTTGATCAGAGATATCAACTCCTCCCATATACTGATTGTAGTCTATGACACAATCAGGTTTGAGGAACCGTGTTGCGGTACCTCGTACAGTGACAGGGGTGCTGGCGTTACCGTGAATGGTGGTCAGCATAAGGACCTCTCTCTTATCCTCATATCTGACCAACAGCAGATTTTCACAAGTAAGGGGCCTACTCTCCCTAGGGATTGGTGGTAGATTTGTCGGAAGGTCTCTTTGATTTTTCTGCACAGTGCCACAAACTGCAGTGGCTCTGGTCTTGAAAAGAGTGATGCTTGTATAAAAGTTATCCATGTAGAGGTGGTAACCTTTATCCAGCAGTGGGTACATCAGTTCCCACACAATTTTCCCGCTAACTCCCAGGATGGGGGGGCATTCTGGGGGTTCAATGGGGGAATCCTTCCCTTCATACACCCTAAATCTGTAAGTGTACCCTGAGGTACTCTCATAGAGCTTGTATACTTTCACTCCATACCTTGCCCTTTTACTGGGAATGAACTGATGTAAATGGAGTCTACCTTTGAAACTAATAAGGGATTCGTCAATGGCCACCTGCTTTTGGTGGACATAGGCCTCTGCAAATTTATTACTGAAATGATCTATGACCGGCCTGATTTTGAACAGGCGGTCATATGTGGGATAATTTCGGGACGGGCACGTTCCATTATCAACATAATGCAGACATTTGAGGACAGCCTCAAAGTGTGCCCGTGCCATAGCCATACTGTACATTGGGGTGTTATAAAGAACATCCCCACTCCAGTATTGCCTAATGGTCGGCTTTTTGACTAGGCCCATATGTAGCATGAGGGTCCATCTATTGGGCCTAGCCGAGAAAGAATCGGGGTGCTGGGCCATAAACTGTTTGGCGTACAAGTTTGTTTGGGCCATCAAATTGACAAAGTCCTCACTGAAATTTTTTTTAAAAAAGTCAATTTCAGTGAGGCCTGTGGTGTCAATTTGGATTCCTCGGCGACCAGCAAACCCAGCAATCAGTGGCGCATAATCGTCCGGAACTGGGGTCCAGATGAGGTCACCTATTGGGGGGACAGGGAGACTTGTATGGTGGACAGGCAACATTGTATGGGGGACAGGGCTACTAGTTTGGGGGACAGAGCTACTAGTTTGGGGGACAGGGCTACTAGTTTGGGGGACAGGGCTACTAGTTTGGGGGGCCTCTACTGGCTGTGCCCTGCGGCGGACACGCCGCTGCCTTCTAGGGGGCTCATCATCAGTAGATGATGAGGAAGAGGATAAAAGGAGGAAGCTGGGATCTTCCTCTTCCCCATCACTAACTGATTCGGTATCAGAGGCAAGCATGGCGTATGCCTCCTCTACCGAAAAAATTCTGCTGGCCTTTACATTTTTTGGGGGGGGACGGGGGTTGTAAGTGTGTGTGTGTAAGTGTAGTGTTTTACATACTTTATTTGTGAGAAGTGTAGGTGTAGTGTAGTGATTTTTGTAACTGTAAAAAGCGTATGCGCTTAACAAAAAAGCGCAAGGGGTACGGTCCGAGCCACACAGTGCAGAACAGCGACTGATGGCACGGACCGCAAACACCCTGTAAAAAAAATGGGGGTAAAAAAAAAATGGGGGTAAAAAAAAGCTACAGTAAGAAAAAAATAAAAATAAAAAATATACAGGGGCAGGCTGCAGCAGCAAAATGTACTGATGGGTCACCTAGACCCACAGAGCATTGCTGCTGCAGACCATCTAACTGTCCCTACCTGTACTACAGCTCACCCTCACTCACCAATGATCCGGACACAGGATGCAGCCGCCGCGCACCTCAGATCACTCCTGGCGCAGATCGCTCCCGCCGCACTTAATACCAACCGCAATCGCCGCACCTACACCCGCCGCAGCTGCCGCAGAACTCCTTCCCGGACTCAAGTGAGCGGGCAAAGTGGGGGAAGGAGTAATTCAAATGAAATTACTGTGCTGTCATTGGTCGGTTGCTCCGATGACAGCACAGTAATGACAGCACCACCAATGACAGTGATCGGAGGAGTGGCAACCCTGCCACCTCCCTCCTTCACTGCATGATGATTGGCGCTGTCTCGGACAGCACCACTCTTCATTTATTCTGGGGTCCCCGAGTCACGAGTCATTAAACGAGTGGAATCGCTGCGATTAGACGGTCAGAAGTTCCGTCCTATCGCAGGAAGGGGTTAAATCCCCCTTGGGCGATGTGGGAAGATGTCTGCTTTTAGAAAACAGCAGTCATCTTCACCCGATCACCAACAGTCAGGACGTAAATGTACGTCCATATTCAATTAATATTTTCTTTATAACACAGCCTCTGACATCTCTCCCCTACCTAATGGCACGTCTCCAGAAATCTGAGGGTCTCTCTGGGCTAAAAGTCAACATGGATAATACAGAAGCTCTGTTTTATAATACCCCCTTGAGAGAACAAGGTCTCATCCTCTGCAACTTTTGCTTTCAAAAGAGAACACATAACATAATTTGCCAGTAGAGATGGGCGAACTTTTGAAAGATTCGATTTGGCCGATTCACAGAATTTTCCGAAAAAAATTGGTTTGATCTGAATTTGCTTGCGGCGAATCTTTATTACAAACTGCTATTCCCGGGCTACAGAGAGCCTCAATAGGTGTGTAGAACACTTTGCCTTGCCAACACATGCATAGGGAGAGTGCTGGGGTAGTGAAATATTACTGTTATTCAGTATGACATGCATATCACAGGCGTCGCTAATAGAATCGCTGTCGCATAGTGGCACAATGACAGAGTCTGGATGTGGCAGCAGAGTCGGGAGACCTTATGGCGTCACAATTAAAGAGATTAAAGAGATTTCTTAAATGTCAATTAAAGATTTTGAAGAGATTAACAAGTTTAACCCCTTAACCCCTGAAGGACCGGGCCAATTTTCTGTAGGACAAGAGCGTTTTTTGCACATCTGACCACTGTCACTTTAAGCATTAATAACTCTGGGATACTTTTACCTTTCATCCTGATTCCGAGATTGTTTTTTGTGACATATTCTACTTTATGTTAGTGGTAAATTTTTGTCGATACTTGCATCATTTCTTGGTGTAAAATTCCAAAATTTGACGAACAAATTAGCTTGAAAGGAAAATAGACATTCCAAATACATTTTATTTTGATTCACAAATACAATATGTCTACTTTATGTTGGCATCATAAAGTTACCATGTTTTTACTTTTGGAAGACACCAGAGGGCTTCAAAGTTCAGCAGCAATTTTCCAATTTTTCACATTTTCAGAATCAGAATTTTTCAGTGACCAGTTCAGTTTTGAAGTGGATTTGAAGGGCTTTCTTGTTAGAAATACCCACAAATGACCCCATTATAAAAACTGCACCCCTCAAAGTAATCAAAATGACATTCAGTAAGTGTGTTACCCCTTTAGATCTTTCACAGTAATAGCAGAAAAGTGAAGGAGAAAATTCAAAATCTTCATTTTTTACACTCGCATGTTCTTGTAGACCCAGTTTTAGAATTTTTACAAGGGGTAAATGGAAAAAAATCCTCTCAAAATTTGTAAGCCAATTTCTCTTAAGTAAGGAAATACCTCATATGTGTATGTCAAGTGCTCGGCGGGGGCAGTAGAGGGCTCAGAAGGGAAGGAGTGACAATGGAATTTTGGAGAGTGAGTTTTTCTGAAATGGTTTTTGTGGGCCATGTCACATTTAGGAAGCCCCTATGGTGCTCAGGACAGTGAGCCTTAACACCCCACAGGTGTTTGACGTCTTTTCGTTAAAGTTGGATGTGTAAATTAATTTTTTTTCACTAAAATGCTGGTTTTCCCCCAAATTTTACTTTTTTTTACAAAGATTAATAAAAGAAAATGTCCCCCAAAATTTGTAACCCCATCTCTTCTGAGTATGGAAATACCCCATGTGTGGACGTCAAGTGCTCTGCTGGCACACTACAATGCTCAGAAGAGAAGGATACACATTTGGCCTTTGGAAAGCAAATTTTTCTGAAATGGTTTTTGGGGGGCATGTCACTTTTAGGAAGCCCCTATGGTGCCAGGACAGCAAAAAAAAAACAAAAAAAAAACACATGGCATACTATTTTGGAAACTACACCCCTCAAGGAACGTAACAAGGGGTGATCGCCAACATGGGGAGTCTGGGCATTTGCGCGGGGTGATTGCTGATCGATATCAGCAGTCACCCCGGTTTGGTCCCCGCGCGGCTGGGATCGAAATTTTCACGGACGTACGCGTACGTCCTTGGTCCTTAACTACCAGGGATCTTAGACGTACGCGAACGTCCATGGTCCTTAAGGGCTTAAGGACACAGGGTTTTTCCATTTTTGCCTCATCACCTTCTAAAAATCATAACGCTTTCAATTTTGCACATAATTCCATATGATGGCTTATTTATTGCGCCACCAATTCGAATTTGCAGTGACATTAGTCTTTTTACCAAAAAATCCACAGCGAAACGGGGGAAAAAATTCATTGTGCAACAAAATTTTGTACATTTTGGAGGCTTCCGTTTCTACGCAGTGCATTTTTTGGTAAAAATTATACCTTATCTTTATTTTGTAGATCCATACGGTTAAAATGGTACCCTACTTATATAGGTTAGATTTTGTCGTACTTCTGAAAAAAATCATAAGGAATGCAGTTCAATTTAATGCAGGAAAATGTTAACGTTAAAAGCTCTCATCTTCTGACCCCTATAACTTTTTTATTTTTCTGTGTACAGGCCGGTATGAGGGCCCATTTTTGTATTGATTGGAATTTTTTTTTTCATTATATATAAAGTGACAAAAAATACATTATTTTGGACTTTGGAATTTTTTGGCGCATACGCCATTGACGTGCGGCTTCATTAATGATATATTTTTATAATTCGGACATTTCCGCACGTGGCGATACCACATATGTTTATTTTTATTTTTATATACACTGTTTTTTTTTTATGGGAAAAGGGGGGTGATTCTAACTTTTATTAGCGAAGGGGTTAAATGACCTTTATAAACTTTTTTTTCCCCTTATTTTATTTTTTTTGCAGTGTCATAGCTCCCATAGGGGGTTATAACACTGCATACACTGATCTTTTTCACTGATCCCTGCAAAGCAATAGCTTTGCATTGGTCAGTGTTATAGGTGGTCGATTGCTCAAGCCTGTATCTCAGGCTTGGAGCAATCAATCTCCGATCGGACATGATGGAGACAGGTGAGGGGACCTCCGCTCATGTGCTAGCTGATCGGTACATCGCAATTTTATCGCGTGACCCCGCATTATTTACCGGGATCGGGCGCAGGGCATACAAGTACACCCTGCATCCTTAAGAGGATAATGTGCCGCAGCATGAGGAGATCACATGGTGGCACAATTACACAGCCTAGAGGTGGCGGCAGCCTATGTAGAGGCTGGAGGTGGCAGCATCAGCATGAGGAGACCATATGGTGGCACAATGAGAGAGCCTGGAGGTGGCAGCATCAGCATGAGGAGACCATAAGGCGGCACAATGATAGACCCTGGAGGTGGCAGCATCAGCATGAGGAGACCATATGGCGGCACAATGACAGAGCCTGAAGGTGGCAGCATCAGCATGAGGAGACCATATGGCAGCACAATGAGAGAGCCTGGAGGGTGGCAGCAGCAACATAAGGGCCATGCCAACTGAGGGTTGAGTCTGAGGAACCCACTGACTGTTGACTGGGGTGTTGGATGTAACTTGGGATGAAGTGGATGACCGAGTTAACTAATCAATCATGGCTGCTGGGTTGCTGGTCGAGACACGACCGCTAGCTTACACAGGGAGCTCAGACCACTCACTGCGACACCTGCTGCCATGCACCCCTACTCTGATGCGACCTCTTCCTGCGCCTGATTAATTTATGCCTCTGGCACTCCTCTGTGCACGGCCTGGCACTTCTCTACCTGACACACTTGTAGAACAGCGGAGTGCGTATATATTTTACTTTTTATAGAGCAATACGCCCCAGTACGGTTGCACCAGAAATAAGCGTAACAATCTAGTGCGGAAGTCTTTTACTGCTTTTTCACTTACTGCTCCCTATTAGCTTTAACCAGAAAAAAACTTAATACTGCTGAGTGTGTATATATTTCCCTTTTTTAGAGTAATACATTCCAGTATGGTTGCACCAGAAATAAGCATAACAATCTAGTGCTTTTACACTTACTGCCCCCTATTAGCTTTAACCAGAAAAAACTTAGAACAGCAGAGTGCGTAAATTTTTTACTTTTTCACACCCCAGTGCGGTTGCAACAAAAAAAAAGCATTCTCTCTCTCTCTCTCTGAACTCTGCCTGCCTGCACTTTAGTTGCCTGCAGTCTTTGAATGAGGAGTCACAGTGCTTCCTGTGATGATCTCAATTGGCAGACTATGAAACAACTTCTAAACTCTCCCTGCCTGCCTGCATTGATGCGGGCTTGAGGTCAATGGATTTCCCCAGTGCTGATCTGTATTGTCAGTAACGCTGATTAGTGACCACACAGTGTCTGCTGTTTCTCTAGCTAGAACGAATGCAGGCTTGAGGTGAATAGATTCGCCGCTAGACAGATCTCTATTGTCAGTAACAGTCTCTGCTCTCTCAGCAAAATGCACGTCTTCTGTAATGGCTGACGAATATATAGGGCTGTGACATCACAGGGCTGGCTGGCTGCTGATAGGCTGCATGCCTCCATGTGATTCAGGGTGACCCTGCCTACCCACCTTCCCAGAGTTCCTAGCCCCATGTCCTCACAGGTGTAGCCACCATTTTAGCCCCCCACACCGCCATTTTACCCCACTGGCCGCACAAAATGTAATGAATGAAGCAATTCATTACAATGAAGCGCTTCATTAGCCCATCTCTTCTTGCCGGGCCATACATCGTACCCCAACCTCCTCAACTCTATATAAGTAAAATGCCAACTGATCTTTCAACATCTCGCTGACTTGGGAAGATGGACGACCTCTACAGTATACTGGACCTAGACACTACTTAGATTCTTTTATCTCTTTAGGTCCCTACAAATCTCATCACAACCAAAATATTCACTTCTATTAATACTGGCATCTATTAATTTGTCTGGAATAACAAGAAATCCCAGATAGTGCTCTGCACAATGTTTGATGCTACCAGAAATCAACAAGTAAAAATATTTATTATAACCATCAGAACTGGATATAATATATACAAAGAAATATAAAAATAAATAATCAAAAGGTGCTTGTCCAGACTGATAAATGTGGCAAAAGGGGACTGGCTGTGGATACAGTGGCTGATGGTGGGCAGCCAAGTTGAATTGGGCTTATTAAAGGGGTTATCCAACAAAAAATCATTTTATGAAAATATACCCAGGCTGCTTGCTGGTTCTGGGGGGGGTCGATACGTCATGTTGCCAACCACTGTTTAAGCAAAAAACCATCAAGAACAAAACGGCCAGCATGACCTGCCCAGGATATATCATATTAACTGTATCAATTCCCAAGCACCATTGTTGAACAAAATTGAAGCAGCATCTATAGGATTGATGGGATCTCTGCAGAAATTCTCAAAGCTGATACAGAATTATTAGCACATTAGCATCAAATCTTTAAAAATTCCTGGGACTCTGCAACCCTGCAGGGCTTCTCAGTAAAGGTTTCAAACAAAGGGGACTAAAATAACTGCGACAACTGGAATAAATCAATGATTTCCAAAAATCCCTATATCTGTACCCTATATTTGTTGATTATGAAAATGCGACTTAATCATAATAATCTGTGGGATGCTCCAGACATAAAAGTGGAAGACGGTTCATATCATTGATTTTGTTTCCTAAACCTTCTTATTATCTTCTTGTAACCTGCCATTGCTGTGGCACTAGCTTGGAGCTCAGTTTGATGACCTTTGTGCACTGTGGCATTGACAGTCTCCCCAAGTACATAATGATAATATTCATTCCTTAAGATGGCAACTGCAATATGTTTTACTGTTTATATGAGGTTCACTATGCTATTTGTTGAATAACCACATACGCATGCAAAATCTGCTACCTCTACAACCTCTTATAAGGGGTCTTCTATTTTGCATTGGTCCGTCCCCTTATGTAGCCAGCAGTGTTATGCTTTAAATTAAAAAAAAAAATTGACACTATCACTATCACAGTATGTGATTTTCTAATATAGTGGAAATTTTTATATACCTACTAAAGCCCTTTCGTATCATATTGCCTCTCCTATCTGTATCTTGATAGAGTTTATGGACAAACACGACCTGTATAAGTAAATGATAAGCATCTAGTAGTGCAGTGGAAAGGTATGTCCATTGGGTTGTTTTTTATACTATGTATTAAAAACCTAAAAGTTAAATAAAATATATCTGGGGAAAAAAGAAAGAATGACTTATTTGTTTTATTTGTCATCAGTTCAGTCACCGTTAGAACAATACATATGTAGGCATTTACTGATACGCTGATACACTGTCACTCCCTTTCTTCTAATCCATACTGCCCTTTATATACCGTGTGGTACCACTGTAAATCAAGAATAAAAGCAAATGAGGAACAATTGCATGAAACTAAGTGCTGGTATTCTGCCAACAGTGTAACATCAGCAGCAATTGTCATGAGTCGTGTTCTCAGCCATCTGTTGTGGCATTGTTGCTTTAAATAAGATTGCATATGGGATGGAGCTACACAAGCATTATGTTTCGGTAACCTTCAGATCTTCTTTGTCTCACATATCATCAGTGCACAACAATGTGTCAAGACTTGAGACAAGGGAAAGGCTTGACTGAGGAGGGGGCTACCCTACACTGCCAAAAGTGGTCATGAGTTTATTTATAACTAGTAGGGGGGCTTATTTATTGTCTGTCTGGACAGTGCTCACAGATCAGGTCTAAGAAGTTGCCTGACAGTAACATCCCACGTACCAGCTGAACAATGGTAAGTAAAATATAGACATTTTTAACATTAATATATATTTATATCATCATTTAGTGGAAAGCAGTGGAAAGATGAAGATTCGATTATGTCAGGACTATTTTAGTTGACTAGTTGCAAATATTACTAAATTCCCAGTATAGTACTTGGCCGGCATTTATCATTGTAGGTGTAAGTGAAGCATTTATCACTGTAGGTGTAAGTGAAGCATTTTTCTACACCTGTGTGCTTATTTGTGTGCTGGTAATGTGTAGGAGAACCAAATTTATTAAACATCACAGAGCATTTGATAAATTTTGTGCAGGTCACATTTTCTGAAATTTCTCTCTTCACATTCACCAAAAAGCTAAGCTAAGTCTGGGCTGGTGTAGTTTTAGAGACTTTTCAGTAGCTTTGCGCCTTTTTTACGCCTTTTCACAAAAAGGTGCAGTTCATAAAACTCTTCCATATCATGTGTTTTGCCAGAATCAGTGGATTGCAACTCAAAATCAGCAGAAATGTGTAAACCAAAAGGCGCAAACAAAGGCGCAAAAAAAACCTGCTTGCGCCTTTTTTAGAAACAAAAAACAGTCTAAAGACAATGATAAATGTCAGCCATTGTCTTTAGACAGTTTTATGTGTCTAGAAAAGGCGAAAAAAAGGTGCAAGCAGGGTTTATTTGCACCTTTTGGTTTACACATTTCTGCTGATTTTGAGTCGCAATCCACTGATTTTGGCAATACACATGAAATGGAAGGGTTTTTATGAACTGCGCCTTTTTCGTGACAAGGCGCAAAAAAGGTGCAATGCCACTGAAAAGTCTCTAAAACTACACCAGCCCAAATTTAGCTTAGCTTTTTGGTGTATGTGAAGAGAGAAATTTCAGAAAATGTGACCTGCACAAAATTTATCATATGTTCTGTGACCATTTAATAAATGTGGTGCTCCTACACATTACCAGAAAAAAAGTGTAGAAAAATGCTTCACTTACACCTACAATGATAAATGCTTCACTTACACCTACAATGATAAATGCCGGCCTGTATGTACATTGGTTTTCTGTTCTATAATGTTGCGCTGTTTGTTGCGCAGTGGTTTTTTGTGAGCATATTTTGATAGAGCATTTCAAATTGTTTTCTATGTTATGGTGGTTGATGGATCCTTTTTTGCGGTGGATAGCAAAGTTATCGTGTCACCTTTTCATAACTCGAGCACTTTTTTTGTCGCACTACAGCATTATTTTGAGCAAACCTACACCATCAATGTAAAAAACAGAGTAAAACCGCACACCAACAATGATACATGTCCCTTGATGTCCATATTTGTATTTGTATTATATATACTTTCTAGTCATACAGTATATGTTGCAATATATATTAGGTACACAATATGTAAGTTTTTGGTGATTTTTGATAATTATTACCTCTCTGGATTAAAATGATCAAGTGTGATCCAAAGAGATCAATTTAACTTTACTGGACCTGCTTTATCATACTGACTCAGCACATCTATGCAATACCTACACAACCTAGGGATTTAAACAGGAACTGTGCAAAGCTTCATATCCCCTGCAGTTCCTATACAGATTAGGGCTCATCTATGTGGGTCCCAGCAGTGAGATACCCAGTACTTGAATTACATATTACAGACAATAATATTAAAGGGGTACTCCGGTGGGAAACTTTTGTTATTAAATGAACTGGTGCCAGAAAGTTAAACAGATTTGTAAATTACTTCTATAATTTTTTTTTAATCCTTTCAGTACATTTTAATCATAAAGAATCAGAAAGAGAAATGATACTCACCTGCCCTGATTCCCTGCAGCTGTCATTCCAATCGCTCCTAGTCTCCGTCACTCATTTCTGCCTTCTGGTACCATTTCTGCCTCCTGGTCAGAAACTGCCAGTTTCTTTTACACAGCTGTGACCCACCTTAGCCAGTCACAAGCTGCGAGGGTAGTTCCTGTGGGGTTGACACATAACAGGAACAAGGAAGCAGCAGTGAATGCTGGGGTCTGGAGATGTTAGAACAGTAGCTTTTTTTTCTTGGTCTGGAATACCCCTTTATTACCATAAAAAATTGTGATATGCTGATTTTAGAGTTCCTGATGCAACTTTTGAAGAGAGGTCACAATGTCACAATTCAGTATGTTTATAGAATTACTCAATTATCCCCTTATGTAGTTTTTTACTTTTCTGTTGATAATGATGTATGAGGACATCCCCTTAAGGGATAGTCTGGCAAAAAACAACGTATCGCCTATACACAGGATAGGTGATAAGTGTCTGATTGCAGGGAGGCCTGACCGCTGGGACCCCACAAAGTCTCCTTCCCGTCACCCCAACTCTCTGATATGACAGATGGCTCTCACTCCACTAATTTCTTTGGGATCGCCGGAGATGCCCAAGTACGGCACTCAGGTCTCTTCAGTGCTCCCATAGAATTAAATGGAGCATGTGCCATCTATAGTACGGACTCCTCTCAGAGAGACGGGCATCCGACTCTAATCCCCTATCCTGTGGAAAGAGGATAAGTTTTTTTTTTCTTTTTTTTCTGGACTACCCCTTTTATATACTAGACTGAAAACTTCTAAACAAGCAATCATTTATGGAGTGGAATGGAGAAAAATGTAGTTTTATATGATTACAGTATGATTACATCAATACAAAATGTATATAGTTTTGTTCTGCTTTACAACTGTGGACAGAAAATTGGTTTGTGGGGTCATATTCTGACTCCCATAACTTTTTTTATTCTTCCATCAACTGACTTTAGCACTTCTTGCAGGGTGAGCTGTAGTTTTTATTAGCATGTATGACTTTTATCATTTTTTTCCAATTTGAGAGGTCACCGTTTGAGTCCGGCCAGATCATTTCTGCCCCGTATCCGGTTTTGTGACCGGACCTAAAACCGTAGTATACTACAGTTTTAGGTCCGGTCACAAAACTGGATACGGGTCGAAAATAAGCCGACCGCAGTCGAACGGAGACTCCGGTTGGCTCATTAACCTCTTGGGGACGAAGGGTGTACAGGTACGCACTTGCTCTCTGGTACTTAAGGACCAAGGGCCTACCTGTACGCCCGTGGGAATTTGGGTCCCCGCTGCACGGCGGGCGGGGACCGGACCGGGGTGACTGCTGATATCTATCAGCAGGCACCCCGTGAAAAATGCCCAGAGGGGTCCTGAGAATCCCCCATGTCAGCGATCGCCGCAAATGTTTGCAGCTATTCCGGGTCATACGGGTCTCCAGTGACCGGAAAATAAGGGGGATCGGGGTTGTCCAAGACACTCACGATCCCCATGAAGGGATAGGAGTGAGGTGGCAAGGGTGCCACCCCTCCTATCCCTGCAATTGGTCGTCTAGAAGCGATGACCAATAGCAGATTGGGGGGTTAACTTTCTGTTTCCCCGTTCTGCCCACCCAGAATTGGCAGGGCAGAACGGGGAAACCGACAGGGACGGCGGTGATCGGTGGCAGAAGAGGACAGCGATGCGGCTGCCTGGATCCTACGGAAGCCGGTGAGTTGCCTAGCAACATCTGGAGGGCTACAGTCTGAGACCACTATACAGTGGTTTCTAAACTGTAGCCCTCCAGATGTTGCAAAACTACAACTCCCAGCATGCCCAGACAGCTGAACTGTCTGGTCATGCTGGGATTTGTAGTTTTGCAACATCCAGAGGGCCACAGTTTGGAGATCACTGTGCAGTGGTCTCTAAACTGTAGCCCTCTAGATCTTGCAAAACTACAACTCCTAGCATGCCCACACAGCAGTTTGCTGTCTGGTCATGCTGGGATTTGTAGTTTTGCAACATCCAGAGGGCCACAGTTTGGAGATCACTGTGCAGTGGTCTCTAAACTGTTGCCCTCCAGATGTTGCAAACAGCTGTCTCGGCATGCTGAGAGTTGTAGTTGCGTACCTCCAGCTGTTGCATAACTACATCTCCCAGCATGCCCTTCGGCGATCAGTACATGCTGGGAGTTGTAGTTTTGCAAAAGCTGGAGGCACAGTGGTTGGAAAATACTGAGTTAGGTAACAGAACCTAACTGTAGGTTTTCCAACCACTGTGCTTCCAGCTGTTGCAAAACTACAACTCCCAGCATGCACGGCCTGTCAGTACATGCTGGGAGTTGTAGTTTTGAAGCAGCTGGAGGATTGACCCCCCCCCCATGTGAATGTATAGGGTACATTCACATGGGCGGGTTTACAGTGAGTTTCCTGCTTCATATTTGATCTGCGGCAAATTTTTCGCCGCAGTGCAAACTCCTAGCGGGAAACTCACCGTAACCTGCCAGTGCGAATGTACCCTAAAAACACTACACTACATTAACACATAATAAAGGGTAAAACCCTACATATACACCCCCTTACACACCCCCCCCCCCCCCCAATAAAAATGAAAAAAGTATCGTACGGCAGTGTTTCCAAAACGGAGACTCCAGCTGTTGCAAAACAACAACTCCCAGCATTTCTGGACAGCCACTGACTGTCCAGGCATGCTGGGAGTTTAGCAACAGCTGGAGGCGCCCTGTTTGGGAATCACTGGCTTAGAATACCCCTATGTCCACCCCTATGCAAACCCTAATTTAGTCCTCAAATGCGCATGGCACTTTCTCACTTCGGAGCCCTGTTATATTTCAAGGAAACAGTTTAGGACCACATATGGAGTATTTCCGTACTCGGGAGAAATTGCACTACAAATTTTGGGGGGCTTTTTCTCCTTTTACCCCTTATGAAAAGGAAAAGTGTATAAAAAAATTTACACCAACATGCTGGTGTTACCCCATACTTTTTATTTTGACAAGCGGTAAAAGGAAAAAAAGACCCCCAAAATTTTGAACGCAATTTCTACTGAGTACAGAAATACCCCATATGTGGGCGTAAAATGCTCTGCAGGCGCACAACAAGGCTCCGGAGTGAGAGCGCACTATGTACATTTGAGACCTAAATTGGTGATTTGCACATGGGTGGCTGATTTTACAGGGGTTCTGACATAAATGCCAAAAAATAAATACCCACATGTGACCCCATTTTGGAAACTACACCCCTAACAGAATGAATAGTGAGCCTTAACACCCCACAGGTGTTTAAATAATTTTCATTAAATGGGAAAGTGGAAAAATAAAATTTCACTAAAATGCTGGCGTTACCCTAAATTGCTGGTGTTACCCTAAATTTTTCTTTTTCACAAGGGAAAATAGGAAAAAAGCCCCCCAAAATTTCTTCTGAGTAAGAACATACCCCATATGTGGATGTAAAGTGCTCTGCGGGTGCACTACAATACTCAGAATAGAAGGAGCGCCATTGGGCTTTTGGAGAGAAAATTTGTCCGGAATTGGAGGCCACGTGTGTTTACAAAGCCCCCATAGTGCCAGGACAATGGAAACCCCCACATGTGACCCCATTTTGGAAACAACACCCCTCAAGTAATGTATTAAGGGGTGCTGTGAGCATTTACGCCCCACAGGTGTCTGACAGATTTTTGGAACAGTGGTCCGTGAATATGAAAAATGTAATTTTTCATTTGCACAGCCCACTGTTCCAAAGATCTGTCACACGCCAGTGGAGTGTAAATACTCATTCCAAAATGGGGTCATATGTGGGGGGTCCACTGTTCTGGCACCACGGGGGGGGGGGGCGGGGGTCTGTAAGCGCACATGGCCCTTGACTTCCACTCCAAACTAATTCTCTCTAAAAGCTCAATGGCGGTCCTCCTCTTTTGAGCATTGTAGTGCGCCAGCAGAGCACTTGACGTCCACACATGGGGTATTTCCACACTCAGAAGAAATGGGGTTACAAATTTTGGGGGTCATTTTCTCCTATTACCCCTTGTAAAAATGTAAAATTTGGGGACAAACCAGCATTTTAGTGAAATTTTTTTTTTCCTTTATACATCCAACTTTAACAAAAAGTCGTCAAACACCTGTGAGATGTTAAGGCTCACTGTATCCCTTGTTACATTCCTTGAGGGCTGTAGTTTCCAAAATAGTATGTCATGTGGTGTTTTTGTGGGGGTTTTTTTGTGGGTTTTTTGATGTTCTGTCCATAGCGGTTTCCTAAATGCGACATGCCCCCCAAAAACCATTTCAGCAAAATTTGCTTTCCAAAAGCCAAATGTGACTCTTTCTCTTCTGAGCATTGTAGTTCGCCCGCAGAGCATTTTACGTCCTAACATGGGGTATTTCCATACTCAGAAGAGATGGTGTTACGAATTTTGGGGGGCATTTTCTCCCATTAACCTATGTAAAAATTGTAAATTTGGGGAAAAAAACTGCACTTTAGTGAAAAAAATGTTTTTTCATTTACACTGACTAACGAAAAGTCATCTAACACCTGTGGGGTGTTAAGGCTCACTGGACCCCTTGTTATGTGCCTTGAGGGGTGTTGTTTCCAAAATGGTATGCCATCTGGGGGATTTTCTGCTGTTCTGGCACCATAGGGGCTTCCTAAATGTGACATGCCCCCCAAAAACCATTTCAGCAAAATTCACTCTCCAAAATCCCATTGTTGCTCCTTCCCTTCTGAGCCCTCTACTGCACCCACCGAACACTTGACATACACATATGAGGTATTTCCTTGCTCAAGAGAAATTGGGTTACAAATTTTGGGGAGCTTTTTCTCCCCCAAAAAATTCAAAAACTGGGTCTGCAAGAACATGTGAGTGTAAAAAATCCACTTCAACTGAACTGGTCCCTGAAAAATTCAGATTTTGAATTTTTTTTCAAAATTGGAAAATTGCGGCAGAACTTTGAAGCCCTCTGATGTCTTCCAAATGTAAAAACATGTCAACTTTATGATGCATACATAAAGTAGACATATTGTATATGTGAATCAATATATCATTTATTTGGAATGTCTATTTTCCTTACAAGCAGAGAGCTTCAAAGTTAGAAAAATTCTAAAAAAAATTTACCTAGAAATGAGAAGTATCAACAAAAATGTACCACTAACATAAAGTAGAATATGTTTTGAAAAAACAATCTCGGAATCAGAATGAAGTAAAAGCATCCCAGAGTTATTAATGCTTAATAGTGACAGTGGTCAGATGTGCAAAAAAATGCTCTGGTCCTTAAAGGGGTATCCCAGGAAAAAACTTTTTTATATATATCAACTGGCTCCAGAAAGTTAAACAGATTTGCAAATTACTTCTATTAAAAAATCTTAATCCTTTCAGTACTTATGAGCTGATGAAGTTGAGTTGTTCTTCTCTGTCTAAGTGCTCTCTGATGACACGTGTCTCGGGAACCGCCCAGTTTAGAAGCTAATCCCCATAGCAAACCTCTTCTACTCTGTGCAGTTCCTGAGACAAGCAGAGATGTCAGCAGAGAGCACTGTTGCCAGACAGAAAACAACAACTCAACTTCAGCAGCTGATAATTATTGAAAGGATTAAGATTTTTTAATAGAAGTAATTTACAAATCTGTTTAACTTTCTGGAGCCAGTTGATATAAAAAAAAGTTTTTTCCTGGAATACCCCTTTAAGGTGAAAATGGACTTGGTCCTTGAGGGGTTAAAGTCAATGGATTTCAGCGCCGGTCCGACTGGGGTACGGGAGCACACGGTTCTGAGCACCCCAAAACACCTATTGTCTGGGATAGCTCTGCCTATTGGCAAAATAGGCAGCTGCCTAGAGCACTCTCTTGATGGGGGGTTCCACTCTGCCTGCTGCAAGAAAGTTAGACAACCAGCATCCGAACCACTCACTCAGCCAGCAGCATGAGGAAAAGGTTTCTTATAGTGTCACCCAGTAGTAAGCTAATTACATGTGGAGGGGGGCTTGTTACAGGGTATCACCCCAGTAGTAAGGTGGGGAGAGTCAATGGTGCAGCAAAATTAGCTTTTGCCTAGGGTGGCAAAAATCCTTGCACCAGCCCTGCCTACTGCTGCTATTTCATGCTGCATACCAGTTCAATGTCGGGTTATATATTGACATAAAATATTGGTTTCATTTTTTTTATTTGTACGTCACCTATTGTCTAAAATTAACCTTTTTTGCATGGAAATAGCCAAACAACAAAAGTAATATGTTTCCTTTGAATGATATTTTACATAAATATGTATCTAATCTTTCTCAAGTCTCCCAAGAAAGCAAAGAAGAGGGCAGAAGGTGCCAACTCCAATGTATTCTCCATGTTTGAGCAAACCCAGATTCAGGAATTTAAGGAGGTAAATGATGTGTGTAGGAAAATGGAACAATAATAAAGCTGATTTTACATTGTTTTAATCAGTGTCCAGTAGTATTCGTTATACTGTAAAATAAGTGTGGAGGTTCTATTGTATGCAATAAAATGATCTCTAGGCCCCAGTTACCTGGCATACATGGTCATCATATTTGCCATTAGGCCCTCATGGGCCTGTGCCTAGGGCAGCAGTGAGAGGGGCAGCACTTCAGTGAGTAAATAATAAATATGTTTGATGTGGATGCCATGCTGCGGCATTGAGAAAAAAATTCAATTGAATCTAGATGAGTTTGTGACTACTTCTGATTACTTTTTGTGTATATGGGTGAGATCCACAGTTAATATGCAACAAAATCTGCATATATTTGATATGCTTTTTGCTGAGTATTTGTGACAGATCTGCATGAAAAAAATTCCAGTGCCCATGGAATCACCTTAAAGGGGTATTCCAGGCAAAAACTTTTTTTTATATATCAACTGGCTCCGGAAAGTTAAACAGATTTGTAAATTACTTCTATTAAAAAATCTTAATCCTTCCAATAGTTATTAGCTTCTGAAGTTTTCTGTCTAACTGCTCAATGATGATGTCATGTCACGGGAGCTGTGCATGATGGGGGAATATCCCTTGCATGATGGGAGAATATCCCCATAGGAGCTGGACAGCTCCCAGGACGTGAGTCATCAGAAAGCAGTTAGACAGAAAACAGCAACTCAACTTCAGAAGCTAATAACTATTGGAAGGAATACCCCTTTAAGTGCCTAGGGCAGCACAAGCTGTAAATATGGCCCTGCTGGCAAAAGCATGTCAATTTGGCTTCAATTCGGGTTGTATTTCTCAGGTTTTCTGGATAGAATAGTGAAGACTTCTATGCTTTTCTATCAAGATGGATCCAGTAAAAAAAAAATATATATATCACATAATATATGTTTTTATAATGGGTACCTAAGTGGTCTTTGTCATAGGTTTACATTACATGTCTAAGAGGCCAGTCAGGTCTAACACGTCTAAGGGGCACTGATAATGTAGTGTGAAATCTGCTTTAGGATGGAATGAAATAGACTATGTATAGAATTGAACAGTTAGGTCTGAGTGTAAAGTGAAAATCACTTCGTGCCTTTAGACATTTTTCAGTTAGCATGGGTGTGCAGTAATAAAATGTAGCAAATTGTGCAAAATTTTTCACAATGACAGAGCTAACATATTTTATGTCAAGAACTGCACACATGTCAAGAAGTTTAGCTCATTTAAGGCTCTATTTAGGTGATATTTTTGGTAATATTTTTTCTAATTTTCCATTTTGCTATCTATAGAACCCACACAATCCAGCTCACCTCTCTCTCCCCCTGCGTCTCAGATGGTGTTGGGTAACACCCAAAGCCAAGCATGGAAACAAGAAAGGATGTCCAGTGCAGGAGGTGCGATTCCAATGCTTCATTAAATTAAAAGCAACAAGCAACATCAGGTAATGGCAAGTGTCATGTGGCACAATTCAGGTGTTTTGCACACCATTAATCGTATCAAAGGGTATGCATAACACCTGATACGTGTCACAGGACACTTGCCATTACCTGATGTTGCTTTTTATCTAACAAAGCCTTGGAATCTCACCTCCTCCGCTGGACATGCTTTCTTGTTTCCATTTTGCCATCTATATTTTATGATCCTAAAATCTTGCAGTTTCCATTCTTTCCACAAGGGCTAAAAATTACATGAGACTTCCAATTCTGTACAGGTAATTTCTGCCTTTCTCTTTATCAGAGACAGTAAAAGTTGACTGGTTCCCCACCATTCACAACAGAGAACAGCATCCCCCTCCCTGACTGCTGAGACTGACTATTCTCTAACACCCCAATTTTCAGACCCTCCCCTTTTAAATCCAGAGACCACACAACAATGTAAGCTTTTAAATGGGTGGTGGTTGGCCACAGCATTTATTATTTATATATATATATATATATATATATATATATATATATATATATATAACCAAATATTTAACTTTAGGCACTTTATCTGGTCGGTACTGCCACAGAGCCTCCAGTCAACACCAGACTGACCACCTTTCGCCTTCAATGACCACCCACTGTGACTTCACAAACACCAGCTGAAATGAATTAAATAACACAGAAAACACTGAGGAAAACAATGAACATAAACAAAACGGAGAGGGAGGATGGGACAAAACCGCTGGGTTCCAAAGAACGGGCGTGGGGGGGGGAAGTAGGGCTGGGGGAATGAAGTGCGCACAGGGAGTGCTGAAAATAAAGCAGGGGAAGGGTGCAAAAGACCTGAGAAAACTACAGGACAGGATTCGCCCAGCTCCAAAAGCACCCCCCCCCCCCCTAAGGACACTAGCAAGGGGAGGGGGAGAGCAGACTTACAGGTGTTTGTCTTAAAGGGAAACTGCTCATCAGTCAGGGGGCAAGCTGGATTAGGGACCGCTTGCCCCTCCAGTAGAATGACCTGTGAAAAGGTTACAGAGAATGCTCAGTAGAATCCTTTCTATTGCTTTTTATGTCTATGAGACTTGCCATAAACAATTTCACTAATTGCTTTTAAAAACTGCTCAGGCAAGATGGTAGTCCCCATTTTAATGTACAAAAAAAAAGCTTAATGTTTTAGTATCTGTCTCAGTGCTCCTATAGGAAAAGCAAAACAATCGGTAGTTATACTACGTTAAAGTTTACATAATTATTTATTTTCTATTGGGCTCCTTATTAGATCCAAACACCATGATAGAGTGCTGAACAAGAGACTGACCACAGTGGTCAAAATAGATGTTAAATGGGCAATGTCAGATCCGAAAACTTTTTATGTATTGTTACTGATGAAAATTAAAGACCTTTTGTAATATGTGCATATTTAATAAAGAAAATGGCTCCTGAGAATCCCACCACTAGGGGTCCCCATACCTACTGGGACACTAACCAGTCCTACAGCAGCATCAGGCTTGTCCATGAGTCATGGGCAAGAGATGACTCATGGATAAGGCTGCATGAGCAGACACACCAATCACCTCCCACCACCACAAGGGAGGGAAACGCCCCCTTCCCCTGAGACAATGTCAACACTGTGAGGTAATGAAAAGAGGTATTTATATAATACATATAGTTGATAGAGGCATAAAAATTGGATGTATATGGTCAGGATTAAGGACTGAGTAACATATTAATTTTAATAAAATAAAAAAATGTTGTCTGACAGGTATGCTTCAAAAATAGAGAAAATCCTTTTAATAAAACTGACTAACATGTATTTAATTCTTCTGTATTCAGGCATTTACCATCATGGACCAGAATAGAGATGGGTTCATTGATAAAGAAGATCTCAGAGATACCTTTGCAGCTTTAGGTAATAAGAGTCATGATTGTATATGCATCACATTCTCCTTCTGAGCAAGAAGAGGCTTGTGAAAAACATTCAAAGCATAACAAACACAGTCTGCTAATAAAACCACAACTGAGAACGGGCTGCCAGTTATATACGAGGAGTTCCAAGAATTATCCCACAAGTTAATCCTTCATTATTACATGCTGGATATTCAGTACATAAATGACTTAAATGTCACACATACCGCACTGCCATGTCTACACATGAAACTGTAACACTATCTGCATAATTGTGTAGGTTCTAGAACTCTCCATTTTCATTGGAGACTATACAGCTGTTATCAGTTTTACTATTAGATAAAAATAGTCAGTTTATCTCTCTAAAGGCAAACTCTTAGGTATTTGTCACCTGGGGAAGTAAACATTTTTAGGGTTTGGTCACACGTAACGGATCCGCAGCGTCTGCCTCTAGCCTGCTCGTAGTGGCAATACACGGTTATGAGCAGCCACACAGGGGGCCTGCGAGTCGCCAAGTCTACTCAGACATTGTGGAGCAGCTGCGATGTCTGAGTACACTGTACATGTGCAGTGCACTCAGACATCGTGGCTACTCCGCGATGTCAGCCGCAATGTCAGAGTGCATTCGCCAACTCACAGGCCCCCTGTGGTTTGCCGCTGTGAGCAGGCCATGGGCGGAGCGAGGCCGGGGAACAAGGGATGGCAACAGCTGGAGGCTCAAAATGGGTCAGGTGACTGGCGGATCTGCGCTGTAAAATACGCTGCGGATCCGTTATGTGTGACCCTACCCTTAGGGTGCATTCACACACACAGGATTTGACGTTGTAAAATCCACAACTGTAGAATTCTTATGTACTTCAAACTGTAGATATTACAACTGCTGATTCACAATTGTGAATCCGATTTGTGTGAATGCACCCTTAGGGTAGTGTCACACATAGCGCATCCACAGCGTATATCCCCCTACAGATGCACCAACATCAGTCACTAGAGCGTGCTCCCTGCTTCGTCCAGCGGTGACAGTGACTGGCGTCGGCGTATTTGACGCTGCGTGTGGCCGTACCCTTGAAGGGTGTTATCCAGCATTAGAAAAACAGAACTGATTTCTTTAAAAAATCACACTTGTCTTCAGTATGTGTGGTTTAGCATCTCCATTAAGGTGAATGGAAAAGAGACGAGCTCTGTTTTTCTAATACTGAAAACCATTTAAAATTTATAGGTAATTTATACATTCCACATCAAGAAGGGTGCAAACTTGCTACACTTTTAGACAATGCGTGACACATATTTGTTGTATTATAGTACACCCATATTGCTATGTCTTCAAAGGTCGTCTGAATGTGAAAAATGAAGAACTGGAAGAAATGTTAAAAGAAGCTCCGGGACCAATCAATTTCACTGTGTTCTTAACAATGTTCGGAGAAAAGTTGAAAGGTCTGTATTTTATAAATTCTACCAAGAGTCTATAGAGAGTTATCCAAGATGTATCCAAGTTTCCTAGGGTACTCACATGCATTGCTTCAGTACAAGGAAGTCCAATTTTTTGTTTGTATCATAATTTTTATTGAGTTTTTCAAGCCTTACACAAATAAGTGTAAAAATACATAACAACAATCCGTAAAACAAATCAAAATAAATACCAAATGGGGATGAGTAAGCAGAACTCCATTACTGCTCTGTAAATCACTTGAGTTCAAGTTCCCATTTAGCCTTTAAGATATCTGGTGTGGCTGAGTACGATTTACGTTGTAAGGTATAACTATACAATGTGCCCTTTCTAAAGCCATTGAGCTGAGATGACCATTTCAGTAGGTAAGAGTCAGGGATTGAAGAGGGGCTTATAGTGACATTTCTTAACACGCATGCCTAACCTTAGTTACAAATGTACAACACAAAGAGAGAAACATAGCCGCACTTCCACCATTTGTATTTTGATCTACTTGCTTCTCAGCATAATTTAAAAAAAAAAAACAGGTTGTTCGCATACATTTTGATCAAAAAAGTACAAGTTCACTCGCCACATCAAGACCACCTAGTCAGAGTGGTTCCCTAACCTAACACTGGCGTAGCGCCGGGTGGCGACCACTGCCTCCGAGACACCATGCTCACAGGGGGAAAGACCCAGTGGCCAGGCAGCCCCACTGCAGCCCGACCAAGCCCCTGGCTGTGGGCTGCACCACCCCACAGCTTAACCTTAGCTACATTGACATTACTAAAGGTTTTGGCCATAACTCCATGAGCCACCTTGCCCCTTCACTCATTTCAGAGTTTGGTATCTAAAAAATTATTATCACACAAAGACAGCATAAAGAAAGAGCAGCATTGTGCAAATATTCTGCTCAACAAGCACAATAATGCATTTTTGGGTCCTTAAATGAGTATTCCAGGGAATTATTTGTCTTTCTAACTGTACTTAAGCACCAGTTCGAACAAAAGTACTTCTGGTCGTTCCCATTCTTATTGCAAGTTATGTAGTTCTCTCATCATATGATTTAAGGATTTGTATTAAAGAATTGGGGGAGGAAATCTGGTAGGGGATAGGGGATAAGTGTTTGATCACGTGTACGGGGCCAAGGCTCCTCCGCAACTCTCCCATGCTGGAGGCATGCCGGCCACAGCATGACGCCGCGGCCGACATGCCTCCTCCATGTAGTTCTATGGGAGAGGTGGGGATGCAGAGTTCATGCTTCCTCACCTCTCCCATAGAGCTGTATGGGGAAGGGTGTGGAGGGGGCGTACCTGAATTAGCTGCAGAACAGCACGGCAATGCCGGTGCCTCGTTTGGGAGATCCCGGGCGTCTGACCGCTGGGATAGGGGATAAGTGTATTTAAGCTGCAGATGTCCTTTAAGAGAGACAAGAGAGTGTATACTCTTACCCTATTATAGGTTACTGCATTAATCTGGAATAGTCTTTATTAAATGGCTCATGGCTAATGGTCTTTTTGGTTATAGTAATCTCCAAATAGCTGCTATTATAATGGTGGAATGGTAGTTGATATTTTGTTTTAATGACATATAACTATTAATAAGGATAATTTAAATATAACTATTGTATAACTATAACTAATAAGATGTTTAAATAGTGAATTAATATGTGATAAAACTTACAGGGGCTGATCCAGAGGAGACAATTCTAAATGCATTCAAAGTGTTTGACCCTGAAGGCAGTGGCCTTCTCAAATCAGATTAGTAAGTACAGGTGTCTGCGGTGCTGGTGCTGGTATTCTATTCTGAGCTGTCTTTTAACTCATCTTTTTTGTTTTATTTTTAGCATAAGAGAAATGCTTATGACTCAGGCTGAGAGGTTCTCAAGTGAAGAGGTACAATTTTAAGCTCAATTTCCATACTTATTTATGACTGAATAAACACAATCTGGAATATTTTTCCTATTTTGGTGTTATAAGAATGAACATCCTTTAGTGGGTTTAATAACGTCAGAATTTCTTACTTGCATTAACCCCATCATGCTGTTCATTGCCACATAGCATTAAAGGGGACTTGCTACTGATATAATGCCTGTCGATAAGCACTATTAGACTTTATGGATGTCCTAGTAGAGTTCCCTGTTAGAAACTTTCCTGTATTTCTGTATAAAGATCATTTGAATGGATGCCACATTTACACACTACCCACACAATTTACCCTGGCAATAACAGATGCATAGCAGCCAGCTCATCGTCAATGGATCCTCATTTAGAGAAGGTCTATTGTCTAATATTGTTGCTGAAAACAAAGGTACTAGCATATAATACACTGCTCAAAAAATTAAGGGAACATTTAAACAACACAATATAACTCCAAGTCAATCACACTTCTGTGAAATCTCACTGTCCACTCAGGAAGCAACACTGATTGACAATCAATTTCACATGCTGTTGTGCAAATGGGACAGCCATCAGGTGGAAATTATAAGTAATTAGCAAGGCATCCCCAATAAAGGAGTGGTTCTGCAAGTGGTGGTGACCACTTCTCAGTTCCTACACTTCCTGGCAGATGTTTTGGTCACTTTTGAATGCTGGCGGTGCTTTCACTCTAGTGGTAGCATGAGACTGAGTCTATAACCCACACAAGTGGCTCAGGTAGTGCAGCTCATCCAGGATGGCACATCAATGCGAGCTGTAACAAGAAGGTTTGCTGTGTGTGTCAGCATAGTGTTCAGAGCATGGAGACGCTACCAGGAGACAGGTCAGTACATCAGGAGACGTGGAGGCAACAACCCAGCAGCAGGCCGCTACCTCCGCCTTTGTGCAAGGAGGCGCAGGAGGAGAACTGCCAGAGCCCTGCAAAATGACCTCCAGCAGGCCACAAATGTGCATGTGTCCACTCAAATGGTCAGAAACAGACTCCATGAGGGAGTTATGAGGGCCTGATGTCCACAGGTGGGGGTTGGGCTTACAGCCCAACACTGTGCAGGACGTTTGGCATTTGCCAGAGAACACCAAGATTGGCAAATGTTACAGTTGCGCTGCAGCCGAACTCACCAGCCGTGAGCGCTTTCTGTCCCTGCTGCCAGCGGGGCTGAGATTCGCATTGCGGGACGCACCCATTGTCACTTACGGTCCTGTGTCTCTGTTCCATGTGTCCCTGCAGCTCCGGCGCGCGCACGCCTTAGAAGGTAGAGGCATGTGCTCACTTTCTTAAAGGGCTGGCCCCCAATTAGTTCTAGCACATGCACCTGTGATTTATGTATCTGCCCCTCCCTGTTCCCGGGGTGGATCTTTGGTATTCCTTGGTTGTCTTTGGTTGTCTTGCCTTAGTGAAGTCTTGTTCCCAGAGTCTGTGTATCTCTTCCTAGTTCCTTCCTATCTGGTACCCATGTTCTTGCCCTGTCCTGTTTTCATTCTAGCACCTCCTGCCTGCCACGTCCTGTCTGCCACGTCCTGTCTGCCACTTCCTGCCAATCTCTGTTTGTGCCACATCACCCCCCAGCTACATGTATGGACGAGTCGTGCCAGGGGTAGCGACCTGGGTGTCACCTGCCGCAGCAAGACCCTCCCGCTTTGGGGTGGACTCTGGTGAAAACCAGTGGCACCTTAGACCCCACTCCCTAGCACGGCTCAAGTATCCTTCCACACAGGCCCAGAGGATCCACCACCTGCTGTCCACCTGCCATAATTCCTAACAGTAAGATCCGGCCGTGGATTCCGCTGGGGTTCTTTTGTCAGATTTTTTGGGTCTTTTCAATCCGGCCTTGGATTCTGCTGAAGTACCTCTGCCCGAAGTTCTTTCCGCTGTCGAGGGCCGTCAAGCGCAACAACTGAAGTTACTTTCAGCGGTGATGCAACAGCTTTTGGCCTTGCAACAGCAGCAGGTACCACAATCTGGCCCACTATCAGTTCTTGCAGTGTCTCCTGGTTCCCAACCATGCCTGTCTGTACCTCGTCTGGAGTCCCAACATCCTTCCTTGCTACCAACTTTGACTCTTGCCGAAGAGGCTATGGATGTTATCTGTTTGCACCTTCTGGCTCCTGCAGTGTCTCCTGGTTCCCAGCCTTGCCTGTCTGTACGTCGTCTGGTTTCTCAACATCCTTACTTGCTACCAACTTCGCCTCTTGTCGAAGAGGCAATGGATTTGGACCTTCTTGCATTTTGCCAAGTTCATTGTCTTGTTTTTCTTGTGCTGTCTTCTGTAAATTTTTTCTCTCCAGGTGCTCATCTTAGAAGACGTAAGACTCTTTGCCAGAAGCCTGTTAGTTACTTTAAGCCTTTGCCCTGTCCAGTGCCCCCCTGGTCTCAGGTATTAGGAACTCTTTGAGTTCCAAAGAAGAGGGGAGACCAAAGGGGTGGGGGGTAATGTTACAGTTGCCAGTTGCGCTCCGGCCGGACTCGCTTTCTGTCCCCGCTGCCGGAGGGGCTGAGATTCGCATTGCGGGATGTGCCCGCATGCAAATCTCAGCCCGTTGTCACTTACGGTCCTGTGTCTCTGTTCCATGTGTCCCCGCAGCTCCAGTGCACGTACCTCTGCTTTCTAGGGCGTGCGCGCACCGGAGCTCACTTTCTTAAAGGGCCAGCACCCAATTAGTTCTAGCCCCTCCCTGTTTCCGTGGGCGGATCTTTGGTATTCCTTGGTTGTCTTGCCTTAGTGAAGTCTTGTTCCCAGAGTCAGTGTATCTGTTCCTAGTTCCGTCCTATCCGGTACCCATGTTCCTGCCGTCCTGTTGTCATTCTGCCACGTCCTGCCTGCCATGTCCTGTCAGTCACGTCCTGTCAGCCACGTCCTGCCAGTCTCTGCCTGTGCCACGTCACCCCCCCCCCCCCAGCTACCTGTGTAGATGAGTCGTGCCAGGGGTAATGACACGACCTGGGTGCCACCTGCCGCAGCAAGACCATCACGCTTTGCGGTGGGCTCTTGTGAAAACTAGTGGCACCTTAAACCCCGCACCATGGCATTGCTCAAGTCTCCTTCCACACAGGCCCAGATGATCCACCACCTGTTGTCCACCTGCCGTGATTCCTAACAGCAAATTCGCCACTGGCACATTGTGCTCTTCACAGATGAAAGCAGGTTCACACTGAGCACATGTGACAGACATGACAGAGTCTAGAGACACCATAGAGAATGTTCTGCTGCCTGCAACATCCTCCAGCATGACCAGTTTAGCGGTGGGTCAGTAATGTTGTGGGGTAGCATTTTGGTGTGGGGGGGGGGGGGCACACAGCCCCCCATGTGCTTGCCAGAGGTAGCCTGGCTGCCATTAGGTACTGAGATGAGATCCTCAGACCCGTTGTGAGACCATATGCTGGTGCGGTTGGCCCTGGGTTCCTCCTAATGCAAGACAATGCTAGACCTCATGTGGCTGGAGTGTGTCAGCAGTTCCTGCAAGAGGAAGGCATTGATGCTATGGACTGGCCCACTTGTTCCCCAGACCTGAATCCGATTGAGCACATCTGGGACATCATGTCTCGCTCCATCCACCGACGCCACGTTGCACCACAGACTGTCCAGGAGTTGGCGGATGTTTTAGTCCAGGTATGGGAGGACATCCCTCAGGAGACCATCTGCCAGCTCATCAGGAGCATGCACAGGCATCGTAGGGATGTCATACGGGCACGTGGAGGCCACACACACTACTGAGCCTCATTTTGACTTGTTTTAAGGACATTACATCAAAGTTAGATCAGCCTGTAGTGTGGTTTTCCACTTTGATTTTGAGTGTGACTCCATATCCAGACCTCCATGGGTTGATAAATTTGATTTCCATTGATAATCTTTGTGTGATTTTGTTGTCAGCACATTCAACTATGTAAAGATGAAAGTATTTCATACAATTAGTTCATTCAGATCTAGGATGTGTTATCTTAGTGTTCCCTTTATTTTTTTTTGAGCAGTGTAGTTAGGAGCCATATGGTAGACTAATCTGTGTAAGGATAACTCTGAAGCCTAGAAAAAATAAATCAGTTTTCTACATCCATCTCACAAACAAAGGCAATTTTATTTCTAATATTTAGTGTTACAGGGTAGTAAGGAATGAATTGATTCCAGGATGAACATTTTAAGACATCTTGACACCAGAACTCAGTGCTAGAAAAATAGTAATTGGTTCCAAATTCTTAAAATCTCAACCCAAAAAAAATTAATAAAATTAAGATGAAGGAAAAATGACAAGATAACTTAACTAATCCAAATAAATAAACTCCTTACATAGAAAAGTCAGAAATAGCTGATAGCAACCATAAATCTATAGGCATCTAAAGATGCAGCTAGTCCTGGCACAGGGAGAGAGCATTGCAGTACCACACTATACTCTAGTGCTCATTCTGATTGGTCAGATCTTCCAAGCCATGGATCAGTATTGTTTCTGGCATTGTATATTGAGTATGGTTCTAAGTTTCAATGGTCCAGGAAAGACCAGTACTGACATTTTTTTTTTTACGCATGCATTATCCGTAACCAGCAAAACTAAATAAAATATAAAAAAAATATGTATTACGACGTGTGAACTTAGCCTGTGATAAATCTGGCGTGTTTTTAAACTGTCCAATCTAAGTTTACACAGTATATTTTTAAGACAGTTTTAGTAAATCTGGGATATTGTGAACAGAAAGACGCTACAAAAAAAAGTTCTCAATCTGGAGGATCCATTTAGAGTATGTATTGCTAAATCAATTTCAATGGGTCATATTGAGGGACATTTATCAATGTTTGCTTATGTATTCTTTTTTTTAGTAATTTTTTCCTTACTTTTTTTTTTGCTTATGTGCGACGTATTTATCAACTGGTTTCAGCCTGTTGATAATTTTCTTTCACGTAAGCAATTTTTCCTTTTTTACTTTGGTAGTAGCTTTTTCTGCTCCATGTTTGAGCTGGAGTAAATTTAGTCAATTTTTAACCCTGTTGCGACTTTTTTTTGCGCAGTTGCGACTGTCGCAGTTAATAAATATCTGACTACCCGTAGTCCATTTTAAAATTATTACTACGTAGTTAATTTTTGGAAAACTTGCTTTTCTCGCTTTCCAGTCAAAATGTCGCATGAAAAATCACGTAGTCGCAGTTGTGACAATTTTGCGACAATTATAGTAAAGAAAACCTGACTAAACCCGTTGATAAATGTCCATAATAGTGCTTAATTTTCCCTAGGTGTCAGAGGACCCTTTTGACAAAAAACAATCCGAATCTTTACCAGAAACAAAAATAGAAGCACAAAGTTCTTGCCTTTCACTTGTTTTTTTTCCATCTATTACAGGTTGACCAGATGTTCACAGCTTTCCCACCTGATGTGACTGGAAACTTAAACTACAAAAACCTTGTGCATATCATCACCCATGGTGAAGAGAAAGAGGAATAAACATTGACTGTCACATAACATCCTGGTGATCATTTTATCTTTTATTACTGGTATAAATCCTTATGGCACAGGAAATCATGAACAATCCGCAGGATTTTTAATAACATTGTAAGCTTATAGGATGTAGAGACATCCTACCATCCTGAGAATACATGCCTCAGAAACATCAGTTATAGAACATCTTTTTAACATATGATAATAAACGTTATTTGGATATCTATACATTAAATATATTTCTATGTATGTATGTATCTCTTATTCATCTTTATAGAACTTCTTCATCTAAAAAACACAGAATGTGGTAGCATAAGAAAATGTGGCCCCTCTATCCACTGTACTTGATATATAATTTATTATCAGTGCTGTAGCTATAAGGGTCACAGCAATTGTCACTAGGTGCCAAAGTCGAGAGCCTTCTGCACTAAATCTGACAACCAGTCTGCTTAAAGGGGTATTCTGGGCAAGAACATCTTATCCCCTATCCAAAGAATATGGGATAAGATGTCTGATCGCGGGAGGCCCACTGCTGTGACCCCCCCGCAATCTCCCTCCAGCACCTGCATTCTATGCGGGACTGCGTCTCCAGTTTCGAAAACCTCCAGGTTTTCGGGACTGGAGACGTGATGTAACGCCTTGATGTCACACCGCGCCCCCTCCATTTATGTCTATGGGGGGAGTAATGCCCCCCCCATAGACATGAACGGAAGTGGTGTGACACCCGAAATACCCCTCAAAGTCCTCAGCTGGGACTATGAGGAGGGGCTGAAACACTGTACAAAGTAGAAATGTCCAGCCATTGCAAGTCTACGACCTCATGAGAAAAAAAGCAGTAGCTACTTTCTCTACCTCCTTATTGGCACACGCCTGAATGGGAAACCATATAGGAGAAGGGACAAGACTTAAAGGGGTACTCCGCCCCTAGACATCTTATCCCCTATCCAAAGGATAGGGGATAAGATGTCAGATCGCCGGGGTCCCGCTGCTGGGGACCCCGGGGATCGCTGCTGCAGCACCCCGCTATCATTACTGCGCAGAGCGAGATCGCTCTGCACGTAATGACGGGCAATACAGGGGCCGGAGCATCGTTATGTCATGGCTCAGCCCCTCGTGATGTCATGGCCCGCCCCGTCAATACAAGTCTATGGGAGGGGGCATGGTGGTCGTCACGCCCCCTGCCATAGACTTGAATTAAGGGGACGGGCCGTGATGTCATGAGGGGCGGAGCCATGACGTCACGCTGCTCCGGCCCCTGTATCGCCCGTCATTATGCACAGAGCGAACTCGCTCTGTGCAGTAATGAAAGCGGGGTGCCGCAGTGGTGATCCCCTTTGGATAGGGGATAAGATGCCAGGGGCGGAGTACCCCTTTAAGGAAATAAGACATCATGTGCAGGAGAGAAGCTTCTCGATCAACTTCTCTGAGGCCCATCCAATGCCATATCGTGGACCTCCCCAAAGCCTTCCATCAACTCTCAGCAAGGCCTTATGCTTAATACAGAACCTGGGGCTCTATTGTGCCACTGTACACCGCCACATTACAGATATTTTCTCTACTCGAAGCAGTGCAGCAAATGCCTACATAATATGCTCTTGGATGGAAAATGACAATTGTTCATATAGAACCCCATAATGAAAACCTCTGTATGTATTATGGTAAATTTTATGTATGAATGAATAAACCATCAAGATGTGTCACAGCCATTATACTCAAATAGTTTCTTTAGAAAATGTTTGCAGAATGCTACCACTATTAGGCTGGCCACAGACAACACTTTTGACTTTGACAAATAATTCAATATTGACAATATGAATGAGTTTAATTGAAAACCATTTATGTAGGTTAAATGTACCACATCATTAACAAATATCACAAACAACCCACAAATACACATAAAGAAACAACTATAAAAAAAGACTTGTTCTCACGGGTAAAAATCATGTGAATTATTCCACATCAAAAACCTTCTACCTTTGATCGTAATGGGAAACATTAAAACAAATTTCTACTTCCGGTTCCGGCGCCATGCTGTAAAGATGCACGGTACTTCGATTCTGCTCCCGCTAGCTCTACTAAACCCTATTACCCACATCCTGCTCCTTTCACGGGGCTCTACCTGGTTCCACGGCTGTTGGACCTCTTTTTGGAGAGGTACCTGCTCAGAATGGGTCACCGCAATCGCTCCAAAAGCCAGGGTTCCGGCTCCAGGCATGCTGTGGAGGCGGACAAGATGGCGGACTCCCCGACCTCCAGCCGCGCTCCCTCTCCAACGCACTCGGACTTGTTCCCAATTGACTACGAACATCTGGCAACGCCTGTGGCGAAAAAGATATCACCGAACCTACAGGATACTGTGATCTCTACGCTCCAGGCTACTTTACTGCAAGTACAAGCTGAGGTGGGGTCACATGCGCAGCGGTTAACTGAAGCGGAGGGGAGAGTGGATGGCTTAAAGACTGTTACTAGTGCTATGTCCTCAAGGGACTCAGCTACTGATGCCGACTGCAAGCGCTTGTGGGACAAGGTCGAGGATTTAGAAAATCATTCTCGACATAACAACCTGAGGATAGTGGGAATCCCAGAGACGGTCCACCCACGTAACCTCCGCCATCTTTATAAGTCCACCCTTCCTCAACTACCTGGCTTACCTCACCGTTGCCGGGTGGAGCGGGTGCATCGACTTGGCCCGGACCTGAGAGAGCCGCCGGATAGTGGAGTGTATCCCAGTTTTGCTCACCGTAATAGACCTTGGCAGGTGATTGTTAAATACTTGGACTTCACTGACAAGACCGTACTGTTACGTGCTTACCGACAGAAGCGTGACGGCCTATTCTTGGATGGTAGCCACTTACTTTTATTTGGAGACTTTTCATCAGAAGTGTCTCGTAACCGCAAACTTTTCTCACCTATTGCTCCACTCCTCCACGGCAACCGCAACCGTCTCGTCTGGAGGCGCGACGTTCATCCAGCCATGGCATTGGCACAGATACCACTAGAATATCTCCATGGGATATGCACCTTGAGAATTTACCTGCTGATCGGGACGCGAGTTCGGACACATGTACCACTTAAGTACTTGACTGCATTCTTGTTGCTATCCTATATGCATACCTCTTAGAGTTAGCTGGGAGTGGACTGAAGCTTCTATTGCGAATTTCTTGTTTTTACACATTTCTTTACTGTGTAGGAAGAAGTGAAGTCCAAAGAGATATGGGAGCTCTTATTGGTGCCTTTATAGTGAGCTCTTTCTCAGGGGGGTTTGTTTTGGAGGGAGGGGTAAGGAGTTGGGAATTGTTATTTCGGTGTTCATTTGTTGTAGCTCGGAAGCACTTTATCTGTATATATAATATTCTTGCACTGCCAGTTCCACCTGTTATATTTTATGTACGTAGTTACCTAAGATCTCCCCACAAACAAAATATAATCCACAGACACCTTAAACATTCATCTCCTGATGTTGCTATGTTGCAAGAAACCCATTTAGTGGAGGAAGATTTTGTTAGAATGCAAAAATGGTAGATAGGAAAGGTTATTGGAGCTTCTGCTGTAGACAGGAAGGTGGGGGTTTTAATCTTGTTTAAAGTGTCCCTATCATCAACAAAAACTTTTTATATAATGTAGATCATACCAGTATATGTATATTTGTAATATTCATTGGTTAAAAATTGTGGATATTTTTGGGTGAAAAAATGCTGTTCCTGCAGCTATTGTCTGTGTGTCTCTATGAGGAGTCCAAAAACAGGAAGTAAGGGTAGGACAAGCAGGGCTCTGTGCAGGCTCCTGGCTTGTCAATCATTCTGATGTATGAGCCAGAAGCATATTATAGAGCCTCAGTGCACACTGTCCTGCTTTTTCATAGTGCACAGAGCCCTGCTTGTCCACCCACACTTCCTGTATTTGGACTCTTCATAGAGACAAAAATATACAAATTTTTTAACTAATGTATATTACAAATATACATATAATGTTATTATCTACATTATGTAAAAAAATTTGTTGACGACACGTTAATAAGTCCTTCTCTTACAAGTTGATGTCTTCTTCCGGCAGGAGGTGGTGTAGGGCACACATTACCTCCGCATTGTGGGACTAAATGCATATGTCCTAATGATGATAACCGTTTTTTCCTGGAAGAACTTGCATCTTTATTGCGCTACAGTGCTCCAGGTTGTAGGTGGCGATTTTAACTCAGTGATCACTGTTGAGGAGGATAGGAGACGGACGGAGTTACCTACAGCTTCACAGAGACGTAGATCTGACCGCACTATTGCTACATGGGCATCTCAGGTAGGCCTTAACGGCACCTGGCATTTATTACATCCTGATTCCAGAGAATATACACATTACTCACATGCACATAATTCATGGTCCAGAATAGATTACATTCTCACCACTCCTTCTCTATTACCCAGGATCACTCAACACCGCATCACTGACATAGTCATATCCGACCACACCCCAGTAATTATTTGTTGCTTGGATGTCTTTCCCAGAGGGACAGACTACATCTGGCACTTTCCTCAGGGATTGGCGAAAGATGAACAGTTTCAGTCTCTTCTACGAGGTTGGTGTGAGGAATATGTACAACATAACTCTACCCCTGATGTGGATCCACAGATATTCTGGGAGGCCGCAAAATCAGTTTTAAGAGGGTGAATCATGGCGTATGTCACTTCCTCCAAAAAGCAGGTGGCACAGCAAATTTGGAAAAGGGTGAGTGCCTGATGACAATAAGTTTCAGTGGAAGGTCGCCAAGTCTGATTATGAATTGTGGATGGAAAAGTGGGAAAATCTGAATAGGTCCTACCTTGATGCAACATTGTTCAGGTTTGGCAACAAACCAGGCAAATTGCTGGCACGTTTTGCCAAAGGCTCACATGTTTCTGCTCACATTCCTTTTCTAAATGATGTGGTCGGAACCCATGTGACTGACCTGAAAAACATCTGTTCCTTACTACGGTCCTATTTTGAGGCTCTGTATTCTGATACAGGTGATTCTTCTTCCCCTGTTAGAAGATGGATTGCGGAAGCTAACTTCCCCACGTTGATAGAATCAGATCTTGCTCATTTAAATGCCCCCATTAGCACTGAGGAACTATCTAATGCCATTAAATCCTTACTGTCCTCTAAGGCCCCAGGACCGAATGGCTTCTCCGGGGATTTCCATAAACTTCTCATGCCTGAAATAACTCCCACGCTTCTGACACTATACAATAACTATCTTAACGGTACTGGTATCTCAAAGGAGATGAACACAGCGTTTATTCGGGTCATTCCAAAGCCAGATAAAGATCATACCACTCCAGATGGGTACAGGCCAATATCACTAATCAATTTTGAACTAAAACTCCTTTCTAAGATTATTGCCAACCGTTTGCCTTTGGTGTTGCCCCGCCTTGTTCATCCTTCTCAAATGGGTTTCGTTAGGGAAAGGACTGCTGTAGCCAATATACGTAAAGTCCTGGCTATCCTAGATGACGTATGTCTTTACCAGGATTTGCACCCATCTCCCGCTATCTTGTCCATAGACGCCAAGAAGGCATTTGATAGCGTGAGATGGGAGTGGCTGTGTCAGTTATGCATGCCATGGGTTTTACTGGCAGATTTATGTATTATGGGGAAGATTTATCAAAACCTGTGCAAAGGAAAAGTTACCCAGTTGCCCATAGCAACCAATCAGATCACTCCTTGCATTTTGCAGAGCCCTTGTTAAAAATGAAAGAAGCGATCTGATTGGTTGCTATGGGCAACTGGGCAATTTTTCCTCTGGACAGATTTTGATAAATCTCCCCCTATATCCTTACACTTTATGCTTCCCCCATGGCCCAGATTTCCCTCCCTGGTTTTCTGTCCACCCCTTTGTCCCTCAGAGAGGTACCCGTCAGGGTTGTCCCCGTTCCCCTTTATATTTTAATTTGGCACCGGAACCCCTAGCCAGGTTCTTCCACAGCGACAATAGGATTGAGGGAATCAAGGTGGGAACGACCACTCTTCGCTCAGTGCTTTTCACTGATGATATTCTATTATTTTTGGCCAATCCAATCAGGGATTTGGGGATAGTGTTTGAATCCTTCCGGGATTTTGGCCTTCAGTCAGGCTTCCGTGTCAATATTACCAAAAGTGTCATGTTAGAAATTCGTCATGTGACTCACCCCTCTTGTAGGCAATGGACGGATCCTTTGCCTATTCCAATACATGTATCCCACACCTACATTCGATATCTGGGGATCCACATCGGTTGTACTCCTAACTCCCTTTATGCTTTAAATTATCCGTTCCTTTTACAGAAAATAATTGCAGAATTGCATAGATGGCCATCCCTCCCTCTTCCCTTTGTTAAAACATATTGATACTAACCGGTTAAACTCAGAATTTGTTAGGTTTATTTGGGCAGGGAAGAGACTCCGAATTGTCCTTAAAAAACTGATGCTGCCAAAGGAACAGGGAGGGATCAATTTTCCAGACATTAGACATTATAATTTAGCGTGTCTATTAAGACATGGGGTGGATTGGGTGAAAGGCACTAGTATCTACTCTGTTTGTCAGATGGAAGAGGGACTGGTGGTGCCTTGGTCGCTGTCTGCTCTGCTTCACATGCGATATGCGGTTTTACCACCCTTGGGTAAACGTAGTCTACTGCTCCGTGATACTATTATAGCCTGGAGGCGATGTCGAGAAGCCATGAACCTCCCATTCCTCCTGAGTAAGGAAATGCCACTTTGGACTAATCCAGAATTTCCGATACGTCAACAGAATGCACTGTATCAGGTGTGGAGAGAGGCGGGCATCACTCAGGTTAAACACTTATATCATAATAGTGAACCCCGTTATCGCACCTTAGAGGAAATGACTGACTCTTACAATATAGGCACTTTACATTTCTTACAGTACATCCAGCTAATGACCTTTCTATGCCCCAGACTATGCCATATACGTTCGTAATGGACAATAATGCCCTTTGATGCATTTCTACATAGCTCTGATGCATTGCACTCTCTCTCATACCTATACTGGGAAATTAAAAGGAGGGGTAGTGATGCAGCAAGTTCTTTACTCTTTAGAGACTGGGAGGAGAAACTACACAGACCGGACTTGACCAAACTGATTCTAGAGGGTTGGACCTCCATTAGGAAAGCAGTTGTCGGGGAAGTATGGAGGGAAACACAACTAAACTCATCCATCATGCCTTGTATGGGTTTACCCTTCCGAGAACTGAGGACCGTCTTGATCGGATTTAATCATGCCCTAATTGTGGTCTATTTAGATCTGACCTTCTTCATGGCTTGGTGACGTGCCCAAAAGCAAAAATCTTTTGGACTTCCTTGTTTTACCTCTTAAATGCTAAATTGGGTTGTCAGCTTGTGGTTGACCCCTTGTTGATCTTGTTTCCTATTCCACAGAATTACGCTACACTAACGCTTCTCTTACATACCTTTCTGCTAGCTGGCAAAAGAACCTTATTGAGCCAATGGTTAGTACCCTCTATGCCCTCCTCTTTGACCTTTTAGAATATGGTAGATTATCAGATAGATCGGCAACATTTTTTTTAAAGAAATGGAAAACCTTTATAGCATCATTTCTCACAGATGAGGAGCTGGAGATGACAATTTCTCCATTTCTCCATTCTCAATGGTATCTACGTAGATCTGTGGCTGGGACCTTAGGTATATTACGTATACACCCCAGAACAACTACCTCTTAGCGGGCTGTCAGCATTTTTATATACTGTTTTATAGATTCTTGCATTTTGTAAAATCGGGAGATTGGTAAACCTTCTATATATGTGGCTCTAGCCACGAACATGATTTTGGCTTCCTGAGCTCTGGGAGGTGGGTGGGTTAGGGATGCGGGAAGGGAGTTATTATACTTGTACCTATTTTTATGCCCTGTTTCTGATGTGCCTTATTACCATTGTTACTTTCTGTGATTATGCTGGATGTGTCAATACTGCATGCATTTACTCGCTAAGGTGTGATGCCTTGGTTTACTGTTGTATTTTATAAAATGTAAAACCTATTAAAAATTATGTTTAAAAAAAAATCCTATTTTCAGCATGGAAAAAGAGTGTCAAGCCACTTTCCTGAACATTTTAACATTGAAGTTTGAATTGAAATCAATGAAAGCATTAAAGGGGTATTTCTCCCCTATACATCTTATCTCCTATCTAAAGGATAGTGGATAAGATGTCTGATCACGGAGGTCCTGCTGCTGGGGACCCCCCGATCTTGGCTGCGGCACCCCAGACATCCGGTGCACCGAACTAACTTCGCTCAGTGCCGGATGACTGGCGATGCAGGGCGGAGGCTCGGGAATAGGAGATAAGATGTCTAGGGGCGGAGTACCAAACCATATTTTCTAAAATAACTCAGATTATTTTCCCTAACTAACCATTTAAACAAAAAGAATTTTGCTGTTTGTTCAATGTCTCTGAGTGCCATAAGCAGTTAAAAATGTAGAGTCTGTTTCATCTCCGGTATAATGACATCTGCAGTAGGCATGGTAGGCTGGAGCCAATGGTGCAACAAGCATTTGTGATGTCCCAGTACAGGATATAGTCCTGTACAGTACTTAGGCCCTGTCAGGTTGAGTCCTAGGGGCCCTCCAGCAGTGTCTCCCCCATTGTAATATATATAATGTATAGTGTTATGTATGTTATGCATTAAGGACCTTTGAGTTAGTCACATGATAGTGTGTTCACATGATGTGTTTGTTACCCAGAGAGCACCAGCTAACCAGGTGACCTGCAGCTTGACCTATGGGCTTCTGGCTCAGCCCCCTTTATAAGAGGGGCAGCCATTACAATCTCTCTCTTCTACCACCCTTGATCCTGTGGTACAGTAAAGACCAGACATCTCAGAGCTAGTGTCCAGCACATCTGGAGGACACAAGCCTATCTACAGCCAAATCTTCTATGTCTACAGTCAAGTCTATTATAGTCAGCGTGGCTGTCCTAAAATCTGTCAAAGTCACTACAAGTCCCAGCAAGCTATGAGGTCATTCTGTGTTACTGGCCACCTCTCTGGGATCCTGACCTACCTGTAAAGACTATTTCCATCTGTCTACCTCAGTAAAGTTATAATTAACCCTAACCTTGGACTATTATTGCCCTGCCTAACCTTGGGATAGCGGTACTACCGTTCGGGTGGTTACCGGGAAAACCATGCCCTGGTGTCACGAACATTTAGGGGTTAATAACATCTTGCCTCTGGACTACAACAACTGCCCCATACACCTCACCATCACACCCCGAGACACCACACATTTAAAAGTAAGCAGGAGCAAGAGGTGAACTCCCTTGTTAGCCACACGCAGTGAAGAGGGATCTGAAGCATGTAGTAGAATATAATGGGGAAAAAACATATGTCATGGGGTTAATCTTCAGATCCAGCACCCAAAATCAAATATCATCTGTTTAATATGCCCTTATAAGCATATCACCACCAGACACTGCCAAACACAGTTAAATAGATCAGTCTAAGCAAGATACATTTCGGACAGGCTGTAAGCATAGGTTTCGCTATGTTAAATTCGCCAATGTGTTGAATGGCGGTGCTGATTGTCTTCACATAGCAGCAACAGAACCAGAAGTCCCTAGGAGATTAGTTTTGCAGGTACACTTTAAAAACCAGATAGCCAATAGAAACTAAAGCAACCAGTGGAATAAGCTATAATAACCTGGCAGGAGTGAGCCATGTCAAGCAGCCAACATTTCTGCCTTTGCACGCTGCAGGGTAGGAGGGTTGTATGATATGACACAGTCATGCCTTAGCTTTGGAGATGACGGCAGAAGGAGTATATGCATGTACTTCATGTATTCCACCTGTGTATCAAAGATATTTTTAATAGAAATCTATAATTTGACCACATGGGAACAAGTAAGAAAATATGTAAAGTATAAATAAAATGTGAATAATTGTATTGATATAACAAAAGGCCAGACTAAAAATTTTTAAAATAAACAAGTTACTAAAAAGCAGTTCCAGAACTCCCCATTGCTAGACTGACAAAAGTAAAACTCAAAAAAATGTCAAAAGGCAGATAAAAAAAAAACAACAACTTTATGTACCGTAATTATGTGTCACGATGCCGGCTGGCAGGTAGTGGATCCTCTGTGCCAGAGAGGGATTGGCGTGGACCGTGCTAGTGGACCGGTTCTAAGCCACTACTGGTTTTCACCAGAGCCCGCCGCAAAGCGGGATGGTCTTGCTGCGGCGGTAGTGACCAGGTCGTATCCACTAGCAACGGCTCACCTCTCTGGCTGCTGAAGATAGGCGCGGTACAAGGGAGTAGGCAAAAGCAAGGTCGGACGTAGCAGAAGGTCGGGGCAGGCAGCAAGGATCGTAGTCAGGGGCAACGGCAGAAGGTCTGGAATCACAGGCAAGGAACACACAAGGAACGCTTTCACTGGCACTAAGGCAACAAGATCCGGCGAGGGAGTGAAGGGGAAGTGAGGTGATATAGGGAAGTGCACAGGTGCAAACACTAATTGGAACCACTGCGCCAATCAGCGGCGCAGTGGCCCTTTAAATCGCAAAGACCCGGCGCGCGCGCGCCCTAGGGAGCGGGGCCGCGCGCGCCGGGACAGAACTGACGGAGAGCGGGTCAGGTACGGGAGCCGGGGTGCGCATCGCGAGCGGGCGCTACCCGCATCGCGGATCGCATCCCGGCCGGAGACAGTATCGCAGCGCCCCGGGTCCGTGGAACCGACCGGAGCGCTGCAGTGAGGAAGGTGTAGCGAGCGCTCCGGGGAGGAGCGGGGACCCGGAGCGCTCGGCGTAACAGTACCCCCCCCCTTGGGTCTCCCCCTCTTCTTGGAGCCTGAGAACCTGAGGATCAGACTTTTGTCCAGGATATTGTCCTCAGGTTCCCAGGACCTCTCTTCTGGACCACAACCCTCCCAATCCACTAAAAAGAAGGTTTTCCCTCTGACCTTTTTAGATGCTAGAATTTCTTTGACGGAGAAGATGTCCGAGGAGCCGGAAACAGGAGAGGGAGGAACAGATTTGGGAGAAAAACGGTTGAGGATGAGTGGTTTGAGAAGAGAGACGTGAAAGGCATTAGGGATACGAAGAGAGGGAGGAAGAAGAAGTTTATAAGAGACAGGATTAATTTGACACAAAATTTTGAAAGGACCAAGATAGCGTGGTCCCAACTTGTAGCTAGGGACACGGAAGCGGACATATTTAGCGGAGAGCCATACCTTGTCTCCAGGGGAAAAAACGGGGGGAGCTCTTCTTTTCTTATCCGCGAACTTCTTCATGCGTGAAGAAGCCTGTAAGAGAGAATTTTGGGTCTCTCTCCATATGATGGAAAGGTCACGAGAAATTTCATCCACAGCGGGCAGACCAGAGGGCAAGGGAGTAGGGAGGGGGGGAAGAGGGTGACGGCCGTACACCACGAAAAATGGGGATTTGGAGGAAGACTCAGAGACCCTGAAGTTATACGAGAATTCGGCCCATGGGAGGAGATCTGCCCAGTCATCCTGGCGGGAGGAAACAAAATGTCGCAAATAATCACCCAAGATCTGGTTAATCCTTTCTACTTGTCCATTGGACTGGGGATGATATGCAGAAGAAAAATTTAATTTAATCTTGAGTTGTTTACAGAGAGCCCTCCAGAATTTAGACACGAATTGGACGCCTCTATCCGAGACAATCTGCGTAGGCAACCCGTGAAGACGAAAAATGTGTACAAAAAATTGTTTAGCCAACTGAGGCGCAGAAGGAAGACCAGGAAGAGGGATGAAATGTGCCATTTTGGAGAATCGATCAACGACCACCCAAATAACAGTGTTGCCACGGGAAGGGGGTAAATCAGTAATAAAATCCATACCAATCAGAGACCAAGGCTGATCGGGGACAGGCAGAGGATGAAGAAAACCAGCGGGCTTCTGGCGAGGAGTCTTATCCCGGGCACAGATAGTGCAGGCTCGCACAAAGTCCACAACATCCGTCTCCAGAGTCGGCCACCAATAGAAGCGGGAGATGAGTTGCACAGATTTCTTGATACCCGCATGACCTGCGAGATGGGAGGAGTGACCCCATTTGAGGATTCCGAGGCGTTGGCGAGGAGAAACAAAGGTCTTTCCTGGAGGAGTCTGCCTGATGGAGGCAGGAGAAGTGGAGATCAGGTAGTCAGGTGGAATGATGTGTTGCGGAGAGAGTTCAACTTCTGAGGCATCCGAGGAACGAGAGAGAGCATCGGCCCTAATGTTCTTATCGGCAGGACGAAAGTGAATCTCAAAATTAAATCGGGCAAAGAACAGAGACCACCGGGCCTGGCGAGGATTCAGCCGTTGGGCAGACTGGAGGTAGGAGAGGTTCTTGTGGTCGGTGTAGATAATAACAGGAGAACTTGATCCCTCCAGCAGATGCCTCCATTCCTCAAGTGCTAATTTAATGGCTAGAAGCTCTCGATCCCCGATGGAGTAGTTCCTCTCCGCTGGAGAGAAGGTCCTAGAGAAAAAACCACAAGTGACAGCATGCCCGGAAGAGTTTTTTTGTAGAAGAACAGCTCCAGCTCCCACTGAGGAGGCATCAACCTCCAATAGGAAGGGTTTGGAAGGGTCAGGTCTGGAGAGGACGGGAGCCGAAGAAAAGGCAGACTTGAGTCGTTTAAAGGCGTCTTCTGCTTGAGGAGGCCAGGACTTGGGATCAGCATTTTTTTTGGTTAAAGCCACGATAGGAGCCACAATGGTAGAAAAATGTGGAATAAATTGCCTGTAATAATTGGCGAACCCCAAAAAGCGTTGGATAGCACGGAGTCCGGAGGGGCGTGGCCAATCTAAGACGGCAGAGAGTTTGTCTGGATCCATCTGTAGTCCCTGGCCAGAGACCAAATATCCTAGAAAAGGAAGAGATTGGCATTCAAACAGACATTTCTCAATTTTGGCATAGAGTTGGTTGTCACGAAGTCTCTGAAGAACCATACGGACATGCTGGCGGTGTTCTTCTAGATTGGCAGAAAAAATTAGGATATCGTCCAGATATACAACAACACAGGAGTATAACAGATCACGAAAAATTTCATTGACAAAGTCTTGGAAGACGGCAGGGGCGTTGCACAGTCCAAAGGGCATGACCAGATACTCAAAGTGTCCATCTCTGGTGTTAAATGCCGTTTTCCACTCGTCCCCCTCTCTGATGCGGATGAGGTTATAGGCGCCTCTTAAGTCCAATTTAGTGAAGATGTGGGCACCTTGGAGGCGATCAAAGAGTTCAGAGATGAGGGGTAAGGGGTAGCGGTTCTTAACCGTGATTTTATTAAGACCGCGGTAGTCAATGCAAGGACGTAGGGAGCCATCTTTTTTGGACACGAAGAAAAATCCGGCTCCGGCAGGAGAGGAGGATTTACGGATAAAGCCCTTTTTTAGATTCTCCTGGACGTATTCGGACATGGCAAGAGTCTCTGGGGCAGAGAGAGGATAAATTCTGCCCCGGGGTGGAGTAGTGCCCGGGAGAAGGTCGATAGGGCAATCATAAGGCCTGTGAGGAGGTAGAGTCTCAGCTTGTTTTTTGCAGAAAACATCCGCGAAGTCCATATAGGCCTTAGGGAGACCGGTTACTGGAGGAACCACAGGGTTACGGCAAGGGTTACTGGGAACCGGTTTTAGACAGTTCTTGGAACAAGAGGACCCCCAACTCTTGATCTCCCCAGTGGACCAATCCAGGGTAGGGGAATGAAGTTGAAGCCAGGGAAGTCCAAGGAGAATTTCCGAGGTGCAATTGGGGAGGACCAAAAGTTCAATCCTCTCATGATGAGATCCGATGCTCATAAGAAGGGGCTCCGTGCGGAAACGTATGGTACAGTCCAATCTTTCATTATTTACACAATTGATGTAGAGGGGTCTGGCGAGACTGGTCACCGGGATGTTGAACCTGTTGACGAGGGAGGCCAAAATAAAATTTCCTGCAGATCCAGAGTCCAAGAAGGCCACTGTAGAGAAGGAGAAGGCAGAGGCAGACATCCGCACAGGCACAGTAAGACGTGGAGAAGCAGAGTAGACATCAAGGCCTGTCTCACCTTTGTGCGGAGTCAGCGTACGTCTTTCCAGGCGGGGAGGACGGATAGGACAATCTCTCAGGAAGTGTTCGGTACTAGCACAGTACAGGCAGAGGTTCTCCATACGGCGTCGTGTCCTCTCTTGAGGTGTCAGGCGAGACCGGTCGACCTGCATAGCCTCCACGGCGGGAGGCACAGGAACAGATTGCAGGGGACCAGAGGAGAGAGGAGCCGAGGAGAAGAAACGCCTGGTGCGAACAGAGTCCATATCTTGGCGGAGTTCCTGACGCCTTTCGGAAAAACGCATGTCAATGCGAGTGGCTAGGTGAATAAGTTCATGTAGATTAGCAGGAATTTCTCGTGCGGCCAGAACATCTTTAATGTTGCTGGATAGGCCTTTTTTGAAGGTCGCGCAGAGGGCCTCATTATTCCAGGACAATTCTGAAGCAAGAGTACGGAATTGTACGGCATACTCGCCAACGGAAGAATTACCCTGGACCAGGTTCAACAAGGCAGTCTCAGCAGAAGAGGCTCGGGCAGGTTCCTCAAAGACACTTCGGATTTCCGAGAAGAAGGAGTGTACAGAGGCAGTGACGGGGTCATTGCGGTCCCAGAGCGGTGTGGCCCATGACAGGGCTTTTCCGGACAGAAGGCTGACTACGAAAGCCACCTTAGACCTTTCAGTGGGAAACAGGTCCGACATCATCTCCAGATGCAGGGAACATTGGGAAAGAAAGCCACGGCAAAACTTAGAGTCCCCATCAAATTTATCCGGCAAGGATAAGCGTATCCCAGGAGCGGCCACTCGCTGCGGAGGAGGTGCAGGAGCTGGCGGAGGAGATGACTGCTGAAGCTGTGGTAGTAACTGTTGTAGCATAACGGTCAGTTGAGACAGCTGTTGGCCTTGTTGCGCTATCTGTTGTGACTGCTGGGCGACCACCGTGGTGAGGTCAGCGACAACTGGCAGAGGAACTTCAGCGGGATCCATGGCCGGATCTACTGTCGCGATGCCGGCTGGCAGGTAGTGGATCCTCTGTGCCAGAGAGGGATTGGCGTGGACCGTGCTAGTGGACCGGTTCTAAGCCACTACTGGTTTTCACCAGAGCCCGCCGCAAAGCGGGATGGTCTTGCTGCGGCGGTAGTGACCAGGTCGTATCCACTAGCAACGGCTCACCTCTCTGGCTGCTGAAGATAGGCGCGGTACAAGGGAGTAGGCAAAAGCAAGGTCGGACGTAGCAGAAGGTCGGGGCAGGCAGCAAGGATCGTAGTCAGGGGCAACGGCAGAAGGTCTGGAATCACAGGCAAGGAACACACAAGGAACGCTTTCACTGGCACTAAGGCAACAAGATCCGGCGAGGGAGTGAAGGGGAAGTGAGGTGATATAGGGAAGTGCACAGGTGCAAACACTAATTGGAACCACTGCGCCAATCAGCGGCGCAGTGGCCCTTTAAATCGCAAAGACCCGGCGCGCGCGCGCCCTAGGGAGCGGGGCCGCGCGCGCCGGGACAGAACTGACGGAGAGCGGGTCAGGTACGGGAGCCGGGGTGCGCATCGCGAGCGGGCGCTACCCGCATCGCGGATCGCATCCCGGCCGGAGACAGTATCGCAGCGCCCCGGGTCCGTGGAACCGACCGGAGCGCTGCAGTGAGGAAGGTGTAGCGAGCGCTCCGGGGAGGAGCAGGGACCCGGAGCGCTCGGCGTAACATTATGTACAACAAAAAATGAATCAGCTTTGTTCAATTCATCAAATATCAGCAATAGGCCAAACATACATACAGAAGTGTTATAGTACAGTTTCTAAAAAATACCTGCTTTTCATTACATTAGCCTTATATATTGGACATCAAAATCTAGCAGGTGATATTTTATGTGGTAAAAAAAAAACTTTTTCATTTGTTTACAAAACCAAGTTATTCTGAGATTGCTTTATCATTGTACCTTTTTTTGGTGGTAAATTTTTGTTGAAAAAAAAATCGACAAATAATTTGATTCCACAAACGTACAGAAAAAAAAAATAAAATAAAAGAAAATCCTCTGCTTTTAAAATGGAGAATTGTACCACAGATTCCTAAATAGAATTTAAAACGTACTGGTGAGCAGGTACACAGGGGTGTAAATGAGCACACAGTTACCGTGTTTCCCCGAAAATAAGACAGTGCCTTATATTTATTTTTCTTCAAAAAGACACACCATGGCTTATTTTCAGGGGACGTCTTATGCATGCATGACGCCCTGCATGTCAGCTGCCGTACTGGGACCTGCCGCCACCGCTGCACAGTCACGTCCCACTGATCAGCCGGGACACGCTGCCCTGCATGTCAGCTGCCGTCCCGGGATCAGCTGGGGCACGGGACCCGCCGGTGCTGCAAGGACATCCCCATAGTACATGGTGGTACAGTATCTGTCAAGAAGGGCTGGCCGTCTTCATTAGCTTTAATAAGCCATGCCTATCGCCATGGCTTATTTTCGGGGCTATGGCTTATAATAAGCGAATAGATAGAACTGCTGGTATGGCTTATTTTATGTCTACATCTTATTTTCGGGGAAACACAGCAGATAGGAATCCTGATCACCCCATTTTACAAACTGCACCCCTCAAAGTTTTTGAGATAGCATTTAGAAAGTTTGTTTTGCAGGAATTAAAGTCAAGCGGATACATTTTTCTTTTGCAGATTTGCAGATTTTTTTCTGTAACAAAAACAGGTGTTAACAGAGATATACAACTCAATAAGTACCGTATTTATCGGGGTATACCACGCACCGGCCTATAACACGCACCCTCATTTTACCAAGGATATTTGGGTAAAAAAAGTTTTTTACACAAATATCCATGGTAAAATGAGGGTGCGTGTGTGCGCGTGTATACCCCGATACACCCCCAGGAAAGGCAGGGGGAGAGAGGCCGTCGCTGCCCGCTTCTCTCCCCCTGCCTTCCCTGGGGTCTAGAGCCCTGCTGCCGGCCCTTCTCTCCCCCTGGCTATCGGCGCCGCTGCCCGTTCTGTCCCCCTGACTATCGGTGCCGGCGCCGATAGCCAGGGGGAGAGAAGCGGCGCCGACAGCCAGGGGGAGAGAAGGGGCAGCGGCACTCATTGCCGGCGCCGCTGCCCCGTTGCCTCCCCCCATCCCCGGTGGCATAATCACCTGGGTCGGGTCCGCGCTGCTGCAGGCCTCCAGCGCGCATCCCCTGCGTCGTTGCTATGCACGTGCAGCGCATAGCAACGACGCCGGGGACGTACGCCGGAGGCCTGCAGCAGCGGGGACCCGACCCAGGTAATTATGCCACCGGGGATGGGGGGAGGCAACGGGGCAGTGGTGCCGGCAATGGGTGCCGCTGCCCTTTCTCTCCCCCTGGCTGTCGGCGCCGCTTCTCTCCCCCTGGCTATCGGTGCCAGCACCGATAGTCAGGGGGACAGAACGGGCAGCAGCGCCGATAGCCAGGGGGAGAGAAGGGCCGGCAGCAGCGCTCTATACCCCAGGAAAGGCAGGGGGAGAGAAGCGGGCAGCGACGGCCTCTCTCCCCCTGCCTTTCCTGGGGGTGTATCGGCATATAACACGCACATAGACTTTAGGCTAAAAATTTTAGCCTAAAAAGTGCATGTTATACGCCGATAAATACGATATTACCCTGTCTATGTAGTTTTTAAAAATATCCCATTTGTGGCCCTAGTGTTCTGAGTCAAACACAGGTCTCAGAGATGAAGGCAAACCTTCATCACTGAGACCCAATTTTGGAGACTCTCTAACCCCTTAAGGACTCATTATTAAGCATTAATAACTCGGAGATGCTTTTACTTATGAATTTGATTCCGAGATTGTTTTTTTGTGACATATTCTACTTAAATATAGTGGATCATTTTCGTCGATACTTGCATCATTTCTTGGTGAAAAATCCAAACATTTTAAGCTCTCTCTTTTTATAAGGAAAAACAGAGTAAAAATAGATATAACAAATAAATTATATATTGATTCACATATACAATATATCTACTTTATGTTGGCATCATAAAGTTGACATGTTTTTACTTTTGGAAGACATCAGAGGGTTTCAAAGTTCAGCAGCAATTTTCCAATTTTCCCAAAATTTTCAAAATCAGAATTTTTCAGGGACCAGATCAGTTTTGATGTGGATTTGAATGGCCTTTATATTAGAAATATCCAATAAATGATCCCATTATAAAAAAAAATATACCCCTCAAAGTATACAAAATGAAATTCAGAAAGTTTGTTTACCCTTTAGGTGTTTCACAGGAATAGCAGCAAAGTGATAGAGAAAATTCCAAATCTAAATTTTTTACACTAACATGTTCTTGTAGACCCAGTTTTTGAATTTTTACAAGGGGTAAAAGGAGAAAAAGCCCCACAAAATGTGTAACCCAATTTCTCTCAAGTAAGGAAATACCTCATATGTGAACATAAAGTGCTCTGTGGGTGCACTAGAGGGCTCAGAAGGGAAGGAGCGACAATGGGATTTGGAGAGTGAGTTTTTCTGAAATAGTTTTTGGGGGGGCATGTCACATTTAAGAAGCCCCCATGGTGCCAGGACAGCAACAAAGCCCAAACATGGATAACTATTTTGGAAACTACACCCCTCAGGGAATGTAACAAGGGGAACAGTGAGCCTTAACACCCCACAGATGTTTGACAACTTTTTGTTAAAGTTGGATTTGTAAATTTCATTTTTTATCACAAAAATGCAGTTTTTTCCCCAAATTTTACATTTTACAAGGGGTAATAGGAGAAAATGCCCCCCCGCCCAAAAAATGTGTTACCCCATCTCTTCTGAGTATGGAAATACCCCATGTGTGGATGTCAAGGGCACTGCAGGCGCACTACAATGCTCAGAATAGAAGGAGTCACATTTGGCTTTTGGAAAGCAAATGTTGCTGAAATGGTTTTTGGGGGACATGTCGCATTTAGGAAGGCCCTATGGTGCCAGAACAGCAAAATAAAACAAACATGGCATAATATTTTGGAACTACACTCCTCAAGGAATGTAATAAGGGGTACAGTGAGCCTTAACACCCCACAGGTGTTTGACAAATTTCCACTAAAGTTGGACGTGAAAATGAAAAATTAGATTTTTTTCACTAAAATGCTGGTGTTACCCCAAATTTTTCCTTTTCACAAGGGGTTTGAGAGAAAAAGCCTCCCAAAATTTGTAACACCATATGTGGATGTAAAGTGCTCTGCGGGTGAACTACAATGCCCAGAAGAGATGGAGCGCCATTGAGGTTTTGGAGAGATGAATTTGGTTGGAATAGAAGTCGGGGGCCATGTGCCTTTACAAAGCCCCCCGTGGTGCCAGAACATTGAACCCCCCCACAGGGACGTACCTAGAGCATTTGGCACCCGGGGCGGACCCTACGTTTGGCATACCCTATGGACCCTATGTTTGGCCCCCACAGGGGCGTACCTAGAGCATTTGGCACCCGGGGCGGACCCTATGTTTGGCAAAACCACTATACACAGACCACTATACTATAAAGGATCTGTATAAGTGATTATATACAGGACCATATGCCGGTAGATATCAGCTGTACACAGGATCTGTATACCATATAAGTGATTACAGTTACATTTTGGGACTCACAATTACGTATTTTCTGATCAGCGGCGTCCTCTTTCCTTTTCTTCTCCGTCCGGATAAGACCGCCATGTGAATCTCTTAACATCTGCAGGAAAAACATGTCAGACTCTGCATTTTTCCAGTGCTCTCCCCTCCTCTACAATCTTTCCATCTATAGACCCACAAACTGTAATAATGCCCTCCTTGGTGTCCTGCACAGTAAAAGTGCAGGTAGGTAGGTAGCCAGATAAATAGGTTACTAGGTAGGTAGATCAGGAAGCCAGATATGTAGGTAGGTGTCATGTTAGGTAGGTAGAGGGCTAGCTAGGTAGTTAGGCAGCCATGTATGAAGGCGAGGTATGTACATAGTTAGGTAGCTGGGTATGTAGGTAAGTAATTAGGCATCCAGGTATAAAGTTAGGTAGCCCCCCTTCCCTGTAGGTATAGGCAGCAGAGTTAAACCCCCTTCCCAATAGGTATAGGAACAGAGTTGACCCCCCTTTCTCCTTAGGTATAGGCAGCAGAGTCCCCCCCCTTCCCCTGTAGGTATAGGCAGAGTTAAAAAAAAAACCTCCCCCCGTTTCCCATAGGTATAGGCAGAGTTAAACCCCTTTTTCCCATAGGTATAGGCAGATTCCCCCAACCCCTTCCCAATTGGTATAGGCAGAGTTACCCCTCTCTTCTCCATTGGTATAGGCAGAGTTACCCCCCTCTTCCCCATTGGTATAGGCAGAGTTACCCCTCTCTTCCCCATTGGTATAGGCAGTTACCCCCTCCCCTTTCCCAATAGGTATAGGCAGAGTTACCTTCCCCCCCCCCTCTTTCCCATAGGTATAAGCAGGTACACCCCCCTCTTTCCCATATGTATATGCAGCTACACCCCCCCCTCTTCCCCATAGGTATATGTAGAGTAACCCCCCCTCCCCTTCCCCATAGGTGTATGTAGAGTAACCCCCCATTTCCCATAGGTATATGCAATTACACCCCCCCTCTTTCCCATATGTATATGCAGCTACACCCCCCCTCTTCCCCATAGGTATATGTAGAGTAACCCCCCCCTCCCCTTCCTCATAGGTATATGTAGAGTAACCCCCCCTCCCCCATAGGTATATGTAGAGTAACCCCCCCCCCTGTACCTTGCCATGTATGAAGGCGAGGTATGTACATAGTTAGGTAGATGGGTATGTAGGTAAGTAGTTAGGCATCCAGGTATAAAGTTAGGTAGCCCCCCCTTCCCTGTAGGTATAGGCAGCAGAGTTAAACCCCCTTCCCAATAGGTATAGGAACAGAATTAACCCCCCTTTCTCCTTAGGTATAGGCAGCAGAGTCCCCCCCCTTCCCCCGTAGGTATAGGCAGAGTTAAAAAAAAAAACAAACTCCCCCCGTTTCCCATAGGTATAGGCAGAGTTAAACCCCTTTTTTCCCATAGGTATAGGCAGATTCCCCCCCCCCCACCCCCTTCCCAATTGGTATAGGCAGAGTTACCCCCCTCTTCCCCATTGGTATAGGCAGAGTTACCCCCCTCTTCCCCATTGGTATAGGCAGAGTTACCCCTCTCTCCCCCATTGGTATAAGCAGTTACCCCCTCCCCTTTCCCAATAGGTATAGGCAGAGTTACCTCCCCCCCCCCTTTCCCATAGGTATAAGCAGGTACACCCCCCTCTCTTTCCCATAGGTATATGCAGTTACACCCCCCTCTTTCCCATATGTATATGCAGCTACACCCCCCCTCTTCCCCATAGGTATATGTAGAGTAACCCCCCTCCCCTTCCCCATAGGTGTATGTAGAGTAACCCCCCATTTCCCATAGGTATATGCAATTACACCCCCCCCCTCTTTCCCATATGTATATGCAGCTACACCCCCCCCTCTTCCCCATAGGTATATGTAGAGTAACCCCCCCCCCCTTCCCCATAGGTATATGTAGAGTAACCCCCCCTCCCCCATAGGTATATGTAGAGTAACCCCGCTCCCCTATAGGTATATGTAGAGTAACCCCCCCCCCCTCCCCTTCCCCATAGGTATATGTAGAGTAACCACCCTCCCCTTCCCCATAGGTATATGTAGAGTAACCCCCCCTCCCCTTCCCCATAGGTATATGTAGAGTAACCCCCCCTCCCCAATAGGTATATGTAGAGTAACCCCCCTCCCCTTCCCCATAGGTATATGTAGAGGAACCCCCCTCCCCTTCCCCATAGGTATATGTAGAGTAACCCCCCCCTCCCCTTCCCCATAGGTATATGTAGAGTAACCCCCCTCCCCTTCCCCATAGGTATATGTAGAGTAACCCCCTCCACTTCCCCATAGGTATATGTAGAGTAACCCCCCCCCCTCCCCTTAGGTATATGTAGAGTAAACCCCCCCCCCTCCCCTTCCCCATAGGTATATGTAGTACTTTACTATTTTACTGTAGTAAGGGGTATGTGTATATGTAGTGTTTTACTTTTTATTTTGTGTTAGTGTAGTGTAGTGTTTTTAGGGTACAATCACACGGGCATGTGTTTACTACACTGGGAGTTTGAGCTGCATCAGAAAATTTGCCACATCTCAAACTTGCAGCAGAAAACTTGCTGTAAACCCCCGCCCGTGTGAATGTACCCATACCTTCAGCTGTCTGTTGCAAAACTACAACTCCCAGCATGCACTGACAGACCATACATGCTGGGAATTGTAGTTATGCAACAGCTGGAGGCACATTGGTTACAAAATGCTGAGGGTTTGTTACTTAACTCAGTGTTTCGCAACCAGTGTGCCTCCAGCTGTTGCAAAACTACAACTCCCAGCATATATGGTCTATCAGTGCATCCTGGGAGTTGTAGTTTGTAACAGCTGCAGGCACACTGGTTGCGAAACACTGAGTTATGTAACAAACTCAGTGGTTCGCAACCAGTGTGCCTTCAGCTGTCGCAAAACTACAACTCTCAGCATGCACTTACAGTCGAAGGGCATGCTGGGACTTGTAGTTATGCAACAGCTGGAGGCACACTACTGCAACTCCCAACATGCCCTTTGGTAGGTTGTGCATGCTGGGGGTTGTAGTTATGCAATTGCTGGAGGCACCCTTTTTCATAGAAAAAATGTGCCTCCAGCTGTTGCATAACTACAACCCCCAGCATGCACAAACTACCAAAGAGCATGCTGGGAGTTGTAGTAGTGCCTTCTTCTGTTGCATAACAACAACTCCCAGCATGCCCATTTGTGCAAGCTGGGAGTTGTTGCTAAGCAACAGCAGGAGGTCAGCCTTACCTCCTGCTGCTGCTCTGCCGGATCCTGCCTGCCGCCACTGTCTCAGCTCCGGGGGCCCCGATCCTACTGCCAATGCCAGGGATTGGGGGCCCCCACTCCAAGTACTCACTCCCGGCACCCGCTCTCACCCTCTGGAATAGGGGCGGAGCGGGTGCCATTAGGGACACCCCTACAGCAGGAGTCCTGATTCGTTACCGGCCAACGAATCAGGAGTCCTGATTCGTTACCGGCCGACGAATCAGGACAATCGTGAGGTCGCACCAGTGCCACCTCACTCCTTTTGTCCATTTGTCCTTAATGGGTTTAGGACCCGGGCAATTTTGCAGTTTCTGTTTTTCTTCACTGAGCACCGGTACAAGTCAACCTAATAGACTGTTGTTGTACTGCATTGAGGGACTAGCTTCAGCAAGGTGTGCTATCAGGTGGAAGTTGTAGCAGTGCCGACTGCGTTTTCTTCAGACAATCATTGTCAAAGGATCTTGTGCTTTTGCAGCCAGAGCATGCTAACAGCACACACATACACACTTGCGGATTATGGATCGGACCGATCAACCGATGTCCGAGGACCCCAATGCTACCTCAACACCCGATACAAGAGGACTGTCCCTAGGTCAGGAGGGGGCGGATCAGTTCTTCATACAATGCAATGCCAAAGAAGAACTACAGGTCCTAAGTATTCATGCATTAGAACATAAGATTTCGATTTTATCAGAAAAGGAATCCAAACTACAGTGGTCCCTCAACATACGATGGTAATTCGTTCCAAACGAGCCATCGTTTGTCGAATCCATCGTATGTTGAGGGATTCGTGCAATGTTAAGTATAGGAAGCTGTACTCACCTGTCCCCGCCGCTCCGGACCGCGTCCCGCCGCTCCCGATGGTGACCCTGGGCCTCCGCTGGGCTCTCCTGGTCTTCTCCGGTCCTCCGCTGTCTTCTGCAAGGCCTTACTGGGCCTGCGTAGCGACGTCATTTTGCCGCTGCGTATGTCCCATTCCTATTGGATGACGGGACGGCGTGCGCAACAGCGTATTGACGTCACCGGAAAGGGCCGAGAAGACACCGGAGGACCAGCGCTGGACCCGGAGGGCACCCCGGAGCATCGTGGAGGGGTAAGTAATACTCACCGCACCACACGGGGAACATTAGCTGCTATCCAGCAGCAGCTTAAGCATTTTGCCCTGCTGGATAGCACGCCTCTGAGAGGCCATCTTATGTCGATTTGATCATATGTCGGGGCCATCGTAGGTCGGGGGGGGGTCACTGTATTTTGGACAGTGAATTCCTTGCAGTCCTATTGTGTAAGTGAAAGAACTCCAAGAGGACTACGATCCTATAAAGAAATATCAACATTTTTTGATGATGCTGATTTTCTCCGTGAATGGAGGGAGATTCATAAAGAGCATGCACTATGGTTAACTAAATTGATTCTATCCCGTACTGAGAAGGAGTACTCCACGGTAACAGAAGAACTGTTAAAAGCTAAGATGGAACTCAAAACTCGTCTGACAGAAACCCAGTATTCTAATTCTATGAAAAGGATCGATGAATGACTGATTCCAATTCAAGCCGAACTAAAATAAAAGAAAAAGGATAAATTCCTCCGGGACAAACTGGACTACGACTCCAAAAAAATATTTGATTGGCAGCCCTGCCAACCTCGGAGAAGACGCCCAAGAATCCCCCAGAGACGTAAAGAATATTGGACCTGGTTCAAGTGGAGCTGGCGACCGAGAAGGAGTAACGTCCACCCCCTCATTCAGTCAGATGGCTGAAGGTGAGGGAGCCCCTTTAGGACCCGCACGAGACGGGGCCACCCGAGACCCCAAAAAACCAGGTGTCAAAAGGAAACAGGTCACCTGGCGTTAGTAGGTGACACTGGTCCAGGGACCACTACAAATGTGAGTAATACCTGTGTGCATAATGAGTCCAATGTGCTGAATTTAACTTCTGAAAATCTGAGCAATGAATGTTTGGTTCTGTTGAATAAGGGGTTAAACTTCTGCCTTACCACTGAATTCGACCCAGTCAGATTTGAGATAGATCTCAGAAAGGCCATTCGTAAGATCAACCTGTTTCGCTTCTTTAGGTCTTCGGCCAGGAGCCCTGAAGAAGCGACAACAGGTGAGGGCGAGGCTCGCCTATATGTAGGCCCCTTAGGGTTCAGTTTGAGCCCCAACTTTTCTGAACAAGACCGTGTAGTGCTTTCTACGCTTTGTGACATTATGGGTTCTCATGAAGTAAATTTGGAATCAGATACTGCAAAATTCTTTACAGGGGGAAACCCATCAAAATGTAACCCCCCCCTTACCGGCCGGAAGTCCACTTGACCAATTTATGGAGGCTGTTACAAGGGAAACCTTGGCCTTATTATATCCAAAAGATAGATCTAATTTATCTCTGGGAGAATTGCAGGCACTGAAGTGGCTGCAAACCAGAGAGGATATCGTGGTAAAGCCAAACGATAAGGGGGGCAATATTGTTTTACTTTCTTGTGATTATTATTTTGAGGAGGCTATGAGGCAGTTACAGGATCAAACTACCGTTAAGTGCTGATCCCACCAGCGACTACAATGTCAAGATACGGTCAGCCCTTAGACAAGGTGTTGGGCAGGGTCTTATATCAGCCAAATTTGCGGAGAAGCTAGTGACAGAGTATCCTAAGCGCCCATATTGGTATTGGCTGCCAAAAATTCACAAGTCGCTTGATCGCCCACCCTATTGTGCCCGGGCGGGGATTGGTGACTGAGTCATTCTCCAAATACCTTGATTGGTACTTACGACCTCTGCTTGATAATGTCCCCTCTTACCTTCAAGATACAGGGGATTTGCTGAGACAAATCGACCACTTTACTTGGAGCATAGGATGCGGTTGTGCAGGCTATCCGCAGACAATTGAGATACGTCCCAGATATAGGAGCTAGCATGATTGATTTTATTTGTGAAAGTCTCTCCTTAGTTCTTAAAGTGCAACTGTCATGGAAATTATACCCCCCAGACTAATAACATGATAGTATAGATGATGATACGTGTAATGCAGCTGTACTTTTGGCTGCTGTTTATCACTCTTTATCAGCAGGAAAATAGTTTTATCGTGCGGTCAGCAACAGATGGATAGGCGTGGCTGGGGATCGTAATGCCCCACCTCTGCCATGCCTATCCCCTGTAAGTGAGCCTAGACCACTGTGTGATTGACACACAGGTCCCCAACCCACGATGTCCATGATGTGCGGGCCGGCATGACTCCACTGAGCCTATACATATAATGTGCAATTTTATGTTATATGAAATACAGTGCCCGTACTCCTCTTCTTTCTTCTGCTGGTGCCGGAGACCATGAGAAGAAGAGGAGTAAAGGCACTGTATTTCATATAACATAAAAGGTGCACATTATATGTATAGGCTCAGTGGAGTCATGCCGGCCCGCACATCATGGACATTTGGGGTGGGGACCTGTGTGTCAATCACACAGTGGTCCAGCGCTCACTTACAGGGGATAGGTGTGGCAGAGGTGGGGCATTACGATCCCCAGCCACGCCTATCCGACTGTTGCTGACCGCACGATTAAACTATTTTCCTGCTGATAAAGAGTGATAAAAAGCAGCCAAAAGTACAGCTGTATTACATGTATCATCATCTATACTATCATGTTATTAGTCTGGGGGTATAATTTCCATGACAGTTGCGCTTTAAGTGTAACACATTTCAGTTTGACCAAAAATGGTTTAAGCAGTCAGCAGGGACAGCGATGGGGACTCCCGTCGCCCCAACTTTTCAACTTTTGCTAATTTGTACCTGGCCGATTTAGAAGAAAATAAAATTTACACTAGTAACAATCCCTTCATCGACAACCTTAAATTGTACTACAGGTACATTGATGATGTTATTATAGTGTGGGATGGGTCCTCAGCTTTATTTGATCAATTCATTTCATACCTCAATGATAATGATCATAATATGAGGTTCACCAGTATTTTTGGAGACAAAACGCTAACCTACCTGGATGAGGAGCTGGATGCCTCCACAGGTGAACTATGTACAAAAGGTTACAGAAAAAGTACAGCAGTCAATTCCTTATTGAACCATAATAGCTACCATCCCATGTATGTTAAAAATGAATTACCGTTCGGACAATTGGTCCGACTCAGACGTATCAACTCTGACTTGGGTGTCTTTGATTCACAGGCGGAGGGACTTCTACAGAGGCTACGAGCAAAAAACTATCCCGAAGCAATGCTGCAACAAGCTTATAATCGGGCGAAAGCCCTGGATCGTAATAATCTCTTGAAAAGAAAGAAGAAAAAGCCAACAGGACTGCCTCTGAGGATATAAGATTCATTTTTTCTTTTGAATTTAGCCTGATGGAACGCACACTTAGAAATGTAATCCACAAAAAAAAAAATTCTTGGCATTCCGTAGGACCTCAAACCTGAGGGATAAACTAGTGAGGTGTCGGATCGATTCACCTCAGAGCAATAAGTTAAAGAGAGGGGCCCCAAAGGGTAACTACAGGTGTGGATCATGTAATTGGTGTCGGTTTGTTAGTCCAGATAAAGTGGTGTCCTTGGGAGGTAAAACCTTTAGAGTGGACCAACATATAACGTGCCGCACTAAATCAGTGGTTTATGCCCTGAAATGCCGGTGCGGCAAATGAGATTTTCTGAGCATATTCGATCTATATCGACAGGGAAAGGAGCTCCCAGACTCATAAAACACATTTGTGAAGTACATGGGGGAGACACTTCTATGCTATATATTTTTTCGGGTACAGTACGCATCGATTCGATCCCCGGAGGGGGAGATATTAATATGGTATTGTTACAAAAAGAAACATCTATCATATTACAAACAGGAGCTCTAGGACAACTGGGACTGAATAACTGCATGGATATTAACATATTTTTTAATTAATGGAATAATTGTGTTTCTCTTGTTGCACATCACTTGGGAGTTGTATATATGTATATAGCTTATGTTATTTAGTGTTTTGTAATTTTGGGGGAATTTTTACCCTTAACTCCTTAAGGACCAGGCCAATTTTCACTGTAGGACCAGAGCGTTTTTTGCACATCTGACCACTTTCACTTTAAGCATTAATAACTCTGGGATGCTTTCACCTTTCATTCTGATTCCGAGATAGTTTTTTCGTGACATATTCTACTTTGTTATTGGTAAAATTTTGTCGATACTTGCATCATTTCTTGGTGAAAAATTCCAAAATTTGATGAATTTTTCTAACTTTGAAGCTCTCTGCTTGTAAGGAAAATAAACATTCTAAATAAATAATATTTTGATTCACATATACAATTTGTCTACTTTATGTTTCCATCATAAAGTTGATATGTTTTTACTTTTGGAAGACATCAGAGGGCTTCAAAGTTCAGCAGCAATTTTCCAATTTTTCACCAAATTTTCAAAATCGGAATTTTTCAGGGACCAGTTCAGATTTGAAGGGGATTTAAGGAGCCTTCATATTAGAAATACCCCACAAATGACCCCATTATAAAAACGGCACCCCTCAAAGTATTCAAAATGACATTCAGTAAGTGTGTTAACCCTTTAGGTGTTTCACAGGAATGGCTGCAAAGTGAAGGAGAAAATTCAAAATCTTCATTTTTTACACTCGAATGTTCTTGGAGACCCAGTTTTTGAATTTTTACAAGAGGTAAAAGGAAAAAAATCCTCTCAAAATTTGCAACCCAATTTCTCTCGAGTAAGAAAATACCTCATATGTGTATGTAAAGTGTTCGGCGGGCTCAGTAGAGGGCTCAGAAGGGAAGGAGCAACAATGGGATTTTGGAGAGTGAGTTTTTCTGAAATGGTTTTTGGGGGGCATGTCACATTTAGTAAGCCCCTATGGTGCCAGAACAGCAAAAAAAAAAAAACACATGGCATACAATTTTGGAAACTACACCCCCTCAAGGAATGTAACGGGGGGTACAGGGAGCCTTAACACCTCACAGGTATTTCACAACTTTTTGTTAAAATTGGATGTGTAAATGAAAAAAAAAATTTTTTTCACTAAAATGCTGGTTTTTCCCCCAATTTTAAATTTTTACAAGGGGCAATAGGAGAAAATTACCCCCAAAATTTGTAACCCCATCTCTTCTGAGTATGGAAATACCACATGTGGGGACGTCAAGTGCTCTGCTGGCGCACTACAATGCGCCAGCAGAAGGAGCGCCATGAAAAGGGAATTTGTTTGGAATGGAAGTCAGGGGCCCCCGTGGTGCCAGAACAGTGGACCCCCCCCCCACATGTGACCCCATTTTGGAAACTACACCCCTCACTGAATTTAATAAGGGGTGCAGTGAGTATTTACACCCCACTGGTGTTTGACAGATTTTTGGAACAGTGGGCTGTGCAAATGAAAAATTACATTTTTCATTTTCACGGACCACTTTTCCAAAAATCTGTCAGACTCCTATGGGGCGTAAATGCTATCTGTACCCCTTATTACATTACGTGAGGGGTGTAGTTTCCAAAATGGGGTCACATTTGGGTATTAATTTTTTTACATTTGTCAGAACCGCTGTAAAATCAGCCACCCCCGTGCAAATCACCAATTTAGGCTTCAAATGTTCATGGTGCGCTCTCACTCCTGAACCTTATTGTGCGTCCGCAGAGCATTTTACGACCACATCTGGGGTATTTCCGTACTCAGGAGAAATTGCGTTCAAAATTTTGGGGGTCTTTTTTTTTTTTTTTTACACTAACAGGCTGGTGTAGACCCCAACTTTTCTTTTTCATAAGGGGTAAAAGGAGAAAAAGCCCCCCAAAATTTGTAGTGTAATTTCTCCTGAGTACGGAAATACCCCATCTGTGGCCCTAAACTGTTTCCTTGAAATACGACAGGGCTCCGAAGTGAGAGAGCGCCATGCACATTTGAGGACTAAATTAGGGATTGCATAGGGGTGGACATAGGGGTATTCTACGCCAGTGATTCCCAAACAGGGTGCCTCCAGCTGTTGCTAAACACCCAGCATGCCTGGACAGTCAGTGGCTGTCCGGAAATGCTGGGAGTTGTTGTTTTGCAAAAGCTGGAGGCTCTGTTTTGGAAACACTGCTGTACAATACGTTTTTCATTTTTATTGGGGGGACAGTGTAAGGGGGTGTATATGTAGTGTTTTACCCTTTATTATGTGGTAGTGCAGTGTAGTGTTTTTAGGGTACATTCACACTGGCGGTGGTTTACAGTGAGCTTACCGCTAGGAGTATGCGTTGCGGCAAAAAATTTGCCACAGCTCATACTTGAAGCAGGAAACTTACTGTAAACCTGCCTGTGTGAATGTACCCTGTACATTCACATTGGGGGGGGGGGGGGGCAAACCTCCAGCTATTTCAAAACTACAACTACCAGCATGCACTGACAGACAGGGCATGCTGGGAGTTGTACTTTTGCAACAGCTGGAGGCACACTGGTTGGAAAACCTTCAGTTAGGTTCTGTTACCTAACTCAGTATTTACCAACCAGTGTGCCTCCAGCTGTTGCAAAACTACAACTCCCAGCATGTACTGATCGCCGAAGGGCATGCTGGGAGATGTAGTTATGTAACAGCTAGAGGTACCCAACTACAACTCCCAGCATGCCAAGACAGCTGTTTGCTGTTAGGGCATGCAGGTATTTGCAGTTTTGCAACATCTGGAGGGCTACAATTTATTGATCTCCAAACTGTGGACCTCCAGCTGTTGCAAAACTACAAATCCCAGCATGCCCTGACAGCAAACTGCTGTTTGGGAATGCTAGAAGTTGCAGTTTTGCAACATCTGGAGGGCCACAGTTAGAGATCACTGCCAGTGATCTCCAAACTGGGGCCCTCCAGCTGTTGCAAAACTACAAATCCCTGCATGCCCTAACAGCTGTCTGGGCATGCTGGGAGTTGTAGTTTTGCAACATCTGGAGGGTTACAGTTTAGAGAACACTGTATAGTGGTCTCAAACTGTACCCTCCAGATGTTGCTAGGCAACTTACCGGCTTCCGTCGGATCCAGGGAGCCTGCCGCACGATATCGCCGGACTCCGATCTCCTCCACCGATGGTCGCCCGCAGCCTCGCCCGCGGGGTAAGTGGACGTCGGCGCCGGTCCTCTGTCGGTTCTTCGTTCTGCCCCGCCTATTGTGGGTGGGCAGAACGGGGAAACCAAAAGTAAAGCCCCCGCCCCCGATCTGCTATTGGTGGTCGCGTTTAGACCATCAATAGCAGGGATAGGAGGGGTGGCACCCCTGCCACCTCCCTCCTATGGCTTCAGGGGGATCGTGGGTGTCTTGGACAACCGCGATCCCCGATATATTCCGGGTCACCATAGACCCGTATGACCCGGAATAGCCGCAAATCGCAAGTGTGAATTCACTTGCGATTTGCGGTGATCGCCGACATGGGGGGGTCTGATGACCCCCCTGGGCATTTGCGCGGGGTGCCTGCTGATAGATACGCCCTTGGTCCTTAAGTACCAGGGAGCAAAGGCGTACCTGTACGCCCTTAGTCCTTAAGGGGTTAAAATATGTGCATGAGGAAACGCATGATAACGCATAATATGAATAGACTGCCAATCTATGTGCACCTGTAAGGTAGAAGTAAGGGTTAACCACCCTATTGAACAGGTGCACTAATTAAGTGATGTTTTAAGGTATGGAGTAAGCAGAGGTGACGTAGGGACTGGCAGAAGCGGCGTGTAGCCGTGAAACAAACGCCCGTCGTCCCGTCTCTTCTCTACCCCCTCCCGACATGTAACGTGACCTCTTGTTGGGAATAAATGTAAGAAGCATGACCATCGTGTACCGTGAGTTTTTCTTACCTAAATAGTACGAAAAACTAAATGTACTTCCTGGATTAAACAGAACTCTTTTGGGGAACAGCTGAGTTTCCTGCTAAGAGAGAGTTATACCAACATCCTGTGTGGTGTATATTTTCTTATGTCGACACTTGGCAGTATATATGGCAGCACAGTCAATCACATTTGAAAGCCTTCCCTTCGGATGATCCCTGACACCAAATGTTTATGTTTATTTTTGATTACATTATTTTATTTAAAAATGGGAAAAGGGAGATGATTCAAACTTTAATTAAGGGAGGGGCTTATTCCCATTAACTTTTTTTTAGTCCCCATAGGAGGCTATACCATGCAATCTTTTGATTGCATACACTGATCAATGCCTTACCATAGCATAGCATTGATCAGTGTTAGCGGTGCTCTGCTGCTCCAGCCTGCTATGACTGACTGGGAGCTTCAGAGCGCTGATCGGACAGCGAGGAGGCACGTAAGGGCCCTCCCGCTGTCTTCCCAGCTGATCGGGACATCGCGATTTCATCGTGATGGACCCTATCAGCTCTGCTAAGCTCCCGGGATGGTTTCACTTTCATTTTAGATGTCTAAAGGGTTAATGCTGGGCTTCAGCCTGATCGGCCCGATGAGCATGCTTCAAACACCACGGTAAGTACCAGGACGCAAGGGCGTATCCATACAACCTGCATCCTAAACGGGTTAAACCATCTATCTAGGAATGTAGTAAACATTTTGACCCTGCAGGTGTTTCGTAGAACTTATTCCAATTAGGTAGTGAACATTCAAAAATATGGAATTTTCACAACAGGTAATAGGAGAAAACTCTTCCTACCTTTTCTACACAATTTCTAGAGCAATTCTCCATATGTGGTCATACATTGTTGTTTGGGGACACAACAGGGTTCAGAAAGGAAGGAGAGCTATTTGGCGTCTTGGGCATGAATTTTCAGAATGTAATGCACTATGGATGTTGTAGATTATTCTATGCCATTTCAATGTGCCCAGCTTGTGCCACTGGAAACACACACCCATAATTTAATTGTAAAAACAATGTAGAAAGAACTTGCCTATAGAGGTACAGATCTTGGGGGTGTATGCTTGGACAATCTTGGCACTTAGTGGGTGAGCATGCATTATAAAGAGGTAGTCTATGATGATACAACCCGTTTACCATGACCTCATATAAAACATGGCTAGATACAGTATTCTGTTTTGTATTTCATAAGTTTACAAACAGTTGCACTCTAGTGCCAGAGGAGGTCACTGTCTGTCTCCAATGTGTTGTCTGTTCTCTACTCACTTTCAGGGGTTCAAACAGACTCAAGTTTTCAACTAAAATGGTGCAGAGTGCAAAATAAATCAAAATAGACACTTTGATGTACATAGCTTTTTATAATTATCCTATGTAGCTTAACCCCTTTGTGACTCATGCCGTACAGTTATGGCTCCTGGTCCTTAGTGGAGCACCTAACACCATTTTGTAGTAGGAGGGAAATATTCAGTTAGGATTACAGTAGGTCAGTGGTCCCAAAAACTGTGGCCCTCCAGAGGTTGCAAAACTTCAACTCCCAGCATGCCCGGACAGCCAACAGCTCTCTGGGCATGCTGGAAGATGAAGTTTTGCAACATCTGGAGAGCCAGTTTGAGACCATTGAAGTAGGTAAATGTAATTAAAAAAAACAAAAAACTTTTTGTTGCCTATAGCAACCAATCACACCGCATCTTTCATTTGCAGAGCAGTACAAGAAATGAAAGCTGAACTCTTATTGGTTGATATAGGCAACAAAGACAGTGGGCCTCATTTACTAACATTTTCCTGACATGTTATGGTCCGTTTTTGCAACCAAATTGTGTCGCAACATGTCCGCGCCATGTGACAGATTGCACCACACTTTGCTGACAAGACCAACTAAAGCCCCTAAAAACCCAAAAAAGAGGCATGGCTATATCATTTTACACATCCCAGCGTATTTACTAAACTAACCAAAACAAAAAATAAATAAAAATAGTCGATTTTGAGCATCAAAAAATTCACCAGGTAAAAGCTGGTCAGAAAATCAATTTTCGAGTCGGAAAAATGTCCTAAATGGTCGAGATTATCTTTGCCGCGCTCAAGCAAGGTGGAATTCTGCTAATGTAAAATTTTTTGATATAAATAAATATGTTGAGAACTGGCAGAGAAACTTGTAGATGAACATTGGGGCAAGGTTTTTTGCCGTCGGCTTTAGTGATGACGTCATGCGTCAGAAAAACATGTGCGCCAAAATCTGTGCCACATTAGTAAATAACTAAGGAAAACTAGGAGGGAATAAAACCCCACAAACCACAATACACAGCGACAACTTTAGTAAATGAGGCCCAGTTTGTCTTTTTGCCCTGATGGCCAATTTATCGATCTGACTGAATCCAAGACAGTCTAATTTGAAACCAAGCTCAGCTTTCATATCTTAAGGAACTGTGGTAAAATGAAAGCGGAGTTCTGATTGGTTGCTAAGGGCAAATCAGACAGTTTTGGTTTCAGACAGTTTGGTGCACTTGCAGATTTTGCAAAACTGAAGTCCCTGGGGAAAATCCACCATATATCAGCAAGGCTTCCAACACCAAAATGGGCATGCTTCAGGCCAATTTCCACATGGCGTGTGACTTATAAGGGCATGTTTACACTTTTTCCTGCCTGCGAGGGAAAAGGCATGATACAGAGCTTTTTAAGTCGGAAAAAACATTTAAGGAGCAGGAGGGGAGTTAGGAGTAGTTAGGGAATATAATCTGAGTTAGTTTTCAAAATATGGTTTGATGGCAGGTACTCTTTAAGCTTTTCAGCATCAAGAAAAACTGGGTTTCCTTCTCCTCCTGTGCTGAATTTCACTTTTCTAATTTTTATTTCTCTTTCAGATGTCATCTCTAGATTTTTGGGCGGGCTTCCGTATTCGTAAGGCAACCTCTTAGAGGAAGCATTTGACCGGAAGGGAGAGTGATAATCCACTTTCTGAAAACAGTTATTTAACCACCTGTCTTTCCTGCCGCCCCAAATCTCCCAATGTTGTCATATGGGTCAAAAGCTCTGCTAATCCACTATATATGGAGGTTAAAGAATCCTTGGCTGTCAAACCGAAGAGAGCTAGACAAAGTCAGTCATCCCCATGTCTGAAAAAGACTAGGTTTATAGAAGGTTTATAGAGCTCTACTCGTCATGTGAAAATGACATTGCCAGAAGATCCTTCTTCCTGTCTGAGAAGACATATCTATTGAAATTAGGGCTGGGCGGTATGACCAAATATGTGTATCACGGTATTTTTGTAACTTCTGGTTCGACGGTATATAACGGTATTCCCCAAATCTACTCCCCTCCCAAAATGTATTATCAGCCCGGAACTGCGCTGTCCCCATCGGGGTAAATACTCACATATCACCTGCAAGCGCTGCCCTCCGCATCCTGTTTGTTGCGGCCGCCGGTGCTGACCTCTATACTGTGCGGTATCCTAATGCCCGGGCTGCAAAAGGTAAACAAAATAGACTAACGCATGTTCCGACGTCGGCCTTACGCTGGGGACGGGAACGTCGGAGAGACGTCAGCCTATCACCGGCCGCAGCGATGTTCCGCCTCTCCCGGTCATAGGCTGAGCCCACTGTCAGGTAAGGAGCCGACTTCTTACATGACAGTGGGCTCAGCCTATCACCAGCCGAGGCAGAACATCCGGTGATAGGCTGACGGCTGTCAGACGTTCCCGTCTCCAGGTAGCTGGTCCTGACCGACGTGGAAGGTGAGTAAAAGTTTATTTTGTTTCACTTTTGAAGCCCGGGCATAAGGATATACAGTGTACAGCAGTGGTCTCCAACCTGCTGACCTCCAGATGTTGCAAAGCTACAACTCCCAGCACGCCAGGACAGCCAACGGCTGTCCGGGCATGCTGGGAGTTGTAGTTTTGCAACATCTGAAGGGCCGCAGGTTGAAGACCACTGGCGTACAGTAAAGAGTGTCAGCGCCGGCGGCCCACAACAAACAGGAGGATGAGGAGGTTAGCGCTTGCGGGTGACAGGTGACATGTGAGTAGTACCTGATGGGGACAGCGGCAGCGCTGGGCTGATAATTAATTGGGGCAGGGGGGCAGAACAGCGCTCGCGGGCCACATATGATTAGTTCCCTGATGTGGGGACAGCGCTGCGCTGGGCTGATAATTCTTTCATTCCAAAGGGGGAGGGGCCAAACCGGTATTGCGGTATTGGGAAAAATTCATATCGTGCAGCACAAAAATTTTGGTATTCGGTATGAATCGGTATACCGCCCAGCCCTAATTGATGTTTCTAACTATTTTAGATTTTTACAAATTTTATATATACACTGGAGATCAATATTAGAGAACAATTTATGAACATTAGATTTTTTTTTTCAGAAATAATGTAATCTACATTGATCATCATTTGAAGGATTTTTTTGTAAGGGGTTCACCATTCCATTAGAACAGCGTTTTGCAAAATAACCAAAGTAAATCAACATAAAACCTTTATTTAAAAAAAAAAAAAAAAACCTTGATGATCATAATTAGAGAACAGCAATGACTGTAGCACAGAGAAAGATTCTAAGTAAATATTTGGTTATATCAGTCCCCAGTCAGTAGGAAGTGTACAGGCCTTGACTTTGAATGACTTTAGCACATCTGCGCCCCCCACAGGACATCACTAGTCTCTCACTGCTCTGGTGTGATTTTGGTCTACTCTTCTTCCAGTCTCTTTCACCATTCTGTGACTGTTGCGGGTTTCTGGGCCATAACTTTGTCACCAAGGATTTTCTAGAGGTTTTCTATTGGGTTTAGATCAGGACTCTGGGCTGGCCATTTCATTGTTTCAGTTTCAAGGAACTGCTTTACCCATTTTGCTGTGTGACAGGGGGCATAGTCCTGTATGAAAATTGCTGCTGATTGAGTGATGAAGGCAAGGAAAGAACCATGTGTTGTTGAAGAAGGTTCTGATACACACTTGCATTCACTCTGCCATGTAGCTGTATGAGAGGTCCAACTCCTGCTTCAGAAAACATTCCCCAATTCCTCCTCTACCTTTCATTGAATCCTTTACACACTTTGGGGGAGATTTATCAAAACCTGTCCAGAGAAAACGTTGCTGAGTTGCCCATAGCAACCAGACTGCTTCTTTTATTTTTGAAAAGTCCTCTGAAAAATGAAAGAAGCGATCTGATTGGTTGCTATGGGCAACTTAGCAACTTTTCATCTGGACAGGTTTTGATAAATCTCCCCCTTTGAGTTCAGTCTTTCCCCAATTTGTTGAGGAACATAGTGTTGCCCATTAGACCCATATAAATTAAACTTGCTTTCATCACTAAAATGAACTCTGGACCCCTTCTCCTATGTCCACACAATATGCTTCTCAGCAAAGGTGAGTCTAGCCTTTTGATTCTTTCTGCTAATGAGAGGTGTGGTCACGGCAGAGTGGGCTTTCAGTCCAAATGCTCTTAAACGCCAAGACTAGGGATGAGCGAATCGAATCTGACAAATCCGAATTGGTTACAAATTTCAGGAAAAATTAGCTTTGCAACGAATCCGAGTATCGCCGTGATTCGATGAAAGATAAACTCCATTTAGTGTGGTCCAGGCTCCAGGGCATCAGCCTATCAGCAGCCAGCCATCCCTGCGATGTCACAGCCCCATATAATTGGCAGCCATCTTGCAGCAAGCCATTCCAGCATTTTATTTCAGATAGAGCAGTGTGTGTGTGTGTTGGACAGAAAAACAGCTTGACAGCAGCGATTCAGCAAAAGCCCAAAGCACTGACAGGGAAAGAGAAAGTACACTTTTGGGTGTAATACACAGCGACTCTGTACTGCTGCAGTGTGGTGTACAGCAACACTAAAGCTTATAGGGGCCAGTTAGGCTGAGCACTAAAAGCCATTGTCACCTGCTATTAGTGCCTAATAGTACTCTCTGTCCCCTTGCTGAGAGGCAGGGGCTGGGACAGGTGGTAGCTTGCCTCGGGTAGGACTGCCAGCTCGATTTTAAGATACAAGTATGAGCTTCTAGCAGTATGCGCCCACTTATCCAACGGCGCAGAAGCTGAATGTGCTCCTGTCCAAGTTGCTGGTACTGCAGTCCCTCCCTTTTCAAGTGGACACAGAGCATGGGGGTGCGCTGAGAAGCAGGGGCTGGGACAGGTGGTAGCTCGCCTCGCAGCGGACCACCAGCTCGATGCTCACCAGAATGGGTTCTCAAAAAGGATTAACATTTTTTTAAATAAATTAAAATTAAATAAAATAAAAATTAAATATAAACATCTCTTTACTCTCTTCAATTGTGATGCCATATGGTCTCCTTACCCTGCTGCCAAATCCGGATGCTCTGCGGCAGTGATTCTAATAGCAATGCCTGTAATCTGCATGTCATACTGAATAACAGTTTTACAACAAGACAAAGTGGTCTACACCCCTATTGAGGCTCTCTGTAGCCCAGAAATAGCCGTTTTTAATATCGATTTGCCACAAATAAATTCGGACCAAACCAAATTTTGGGGGGAAATTCGGCAAATCCGCCAAACCGAATTTTCCCAAAATTTGCTCATCTCCAGTCAAGACACTGTATGACGAGACAGATCCTTACCCTGTTCAGTGCTGAACTGGCAAGCAATTCCAGTTGCAGTGTTGAAACGATTACCCATGGAGATTCTCTGCATTATCCTGTCCTCTCTTGCATTTGTCTTTAAAGGGGGATTAGCCTTCTTGGGGGACTTGAATGAGTTTGTGATGTTGGAAAGATGCAATATCCTAGAAATCACAGACTTCTGTGCGCGGCAGGGAGCGGGATGTGCACAGCGATCACAGATACTGTTTTCAGCTATACAGTATGCCTCCAGTTGTTTCCCCACTACAACTCTCAGCATGCCCTGACAGCCAATAGATGTCAGAGCAAGCTGGGAGTTGCAGTGGGGAAACAGCTGGAGGCACCCTGTATAGGTGAACAATGGGCGGAAGTGTGGGCCCCAGCAGGCATCAGTGACGTGGTGCCTGCTGGGGAAGTCTGCCTGGTAGTGAGCACACTACCAGGCAGACAAAAAGGCATTTTTTTATATGTAAAAAAAAAAAACAAAGGCAGGGAGGGGGTTAGGGATAGATGGGTAATAGACAGGGACAGGAAAAAGAAAAAATGTGATGTGGGAGCTACCCTTTAAAAATCTTAATCCTTCCAGTACTTATTAGCTGCTGAATACTACAGAGGAAATTCTTTTCTTTTTGGAACACAGTGCTCTCTGCTGACATCACAAGCACAATGCTCTCTGCTGACATCTCGGTCCATTTTAGGAACTGTCCAGAGCAGCATATGTTTGCTATGGGGATTTTCTCCTATTCTGGACAGTTCTTAAAATGGACAGAGATGTCAGGAGAGAGCACTGTGGTCATGATGTCAGCAGGGAGCTCTGTGTTCCAAAAAGAAAACCATTTCCTCTGTAGTATTCAGCAGCTAATAAGTACTGGAAGGATTGAGATTTTATAATAGAAGTCATTTACAAATTTGTTTAACTTTCTGGCACCAGTTGATTTAAAAAAAGAAAAGAAAAAAAAAAAAGTTTTCCACCGGAGTACCGCTTTAACACAGTTCTTTTAATCTCAGCTCATTACCTGTTTAAATGCCATCTTTGAGCCATAAATCCTGCTAATCAAATATTTACTTCACTGAATAAAATGCTAATTATTTGTTTCTTGTTAATCGGTCTCTCACAGTTAACACCTTAAATGGGCACCGTCACCAAATTTTTTTTTTTGATATGTTGGAGTACTTATGTACTACAACATATCTCTAATATACTTTTTTTTCCCCATTAAAATGGTTTCATTTACATTTAAAAACCGGCCACTAGGGGTCTCCCTCCTAGTGGCCGGCTGCAGCCTGGCGTGACGTCACGCTTGAATTTGGACCGATGCTGTCCGAATTCAGTCAGGCTGCGCTCGCTCCCTGCCTGTCAATCAGACAGGCGGGAGCGAGCGCTTTGAAGGAGGACAATGCGCGCAGGCTCCCTGGCCTCGCACGCCGGCCTTGGCTCCCAGGGACAGGTAAAATATTATGCCGGGGGGGGGGGGGGGTTGCGTGTTCACCTATACAGTATGCCTCCAGTTTCCCCACTACAACTCCCAGCATGCCCCCTGACAGCCAATAGACGTCAGGGCAAGCTGGGAGTTGTAGTGGGGAAACAGCTGGAGGGACACTGAATATGTGAACTTAGGGGGGGAGGGAGTGGGTTGAGCGGAGGGGCCGGGGGGGGAGGGGGTTGCGGGCTGCGCGGAAGGGCGGGGGTACACTGAATGGGTGCACTAAGGGGGGGGGAAGCGAGTTGAGTGGCGCGACGGGGCCGGGGGGTGGGGGGTCGGGTTGCGGGCTGCGCCGCGGGGAGCGGGATGTGCGGCCATTACAGATACGGTGTTCACCTATACAGTATTCCTCCAGTTGTTTCCCCACTACAACTCCCAGCATGCCCTGACAGCCAATAGATGTCAGGGTAAGCTGGGAGTTGCAGTGGGGAAATAGCTGGAGGTACCCTGAATAGGTGAACTAAGGGCGTAAGTGTACCCCCCCCCCCCCAGCAGGCATCAGTAACGTGGTGCCTGCTGGGGAAGTCTGCCTGGTAGTAAGCACACTACCAGGCAGACAAAAGGCATTTTGAAGATGTAAAAAAAAAATGTAAAGGCAGGGAGGGGGTTAGGGATAGATGGGCAATAGGCAGGGACAGAAAAAAAAAAAAAAAGGATGGTGGGAGCTACCCTTTAACCCCTTAAGGACCAAGGACGTACCGGTACGTCCTTGGTCCTGCTCCGGTGATATAACGCGAGGTTACACGGTAACCCCGCATCATATCACGGCGGGCCCGGCGTCATAGTGAAGCCGGGACCCGCCGCTAATAGCTATTAACCCTAGCTATAGCTATTAACCCTTTAGCCGCGCGCTCAGAGCTGAACCGCGTGGCTAAAAGCGAAAGCTGCCGGTTAACTCAGTGGGCTGTTCGGGATAGCCGCGGCGAAATCGCGGCATCCCGAACAGCTTACAGGACAGCGGGAGGGGCCCTACCTGCCTCCTCGCTGTCCGATCGCCGAATGACTGCTCAGTGCCTGAGATCCAGGCATGGGCAGTCATGCGGCAGAATCATCGATCACTGGTTTCCTATGAGAAACCAGTGATCAATGATGAAGATCAGTGTGTGCAGTGTTATAGGTCCCTATGGGAGCTATAACACTGCAAAAAAAAAAGTGAAAAAAAAAAAGTGAATGAATATCATTTAACCCCTCCCCTATTAAAAGTTTGAATCACCCCCCTTTTCCCATAAAAAAGAAACCAGTGTAAATAAAAATAAAAATATATGGTATCACCGCGTGCGGAAATGTCCGAATTATAAAAATGTATCATTAATTAAACCGCTCGGTCAATGGCGTCCGCGCAAAAAAATTCCAAAGTCCAAAATAGTGCATTTTTGGTCACTTTTTATATAATTTAAAAATGAATAAAAAGTCCTTACAATAAGTCCTATCAATGCTAAAATGGTACCGTTAAAAACTTCAGATCACGGTGCAAAAAATGAGCCCTCATACCGCCCCATACACGGAAAAATAAAAAAGTTATAGGGGGTCAGAATATGACAATTTTAAACGTATTAATTTTCCTGCATGTAGTTATGATTTTTCCCAGAAGTACGACAAAATCAAACCTACCGTATATACTCGAGTATAAGCCGAGTTTTTCAGCACGATTTTTCGTGCTGAAAACACCCCCCTCGGCTTATACTCGAGTGAACTCTCCACCCGCAGTGGTCTTCAACCTGCGGACCTCCAGAGGTTTCAAAACTACAACTCCCAGCAAGCCCGGGCAGCCATCGGCTGTCCGGGCTTGCTGGGAGTTGTAGTTTTGAAACCTCCGGAGGTCCGCAGGTTGAAGACCACTGCGGCCTTCGACATCATCCAGCCCCCTCTCACCCCCCTTTAGTTCTGTACAGTACTCACCTCCGCTCGGTGCTGGTCCGGTCCTGCAGGGCTGTCCGGAGAGGAGGTGGTCCGGTGGGATAGTGGTTCCGGGCTGCTATCTTCACCGGGGAGGCCTCTTCTAAGCGCTTCGGGCCCGGCCTCAGAATAGTCACGTTGCCTTGACAACGACGCAGAGGTGCGTTCATTGCCAACGTACTTCTGCGTCATTGTCAAGGCAACGCCTCTATTCCCGGCCGGAAGCGCGGAGAAGAGGCGCCCCCGGTGAAGATAGCAGCCCGGAACCACTATCCCACCGGACCACCTCCTCTCCGGACAGCTGGATGATGTTGAAGGCCGCAGTGGTCTTCAACCTGGGGACCTCCGGAGGTTTCAAAACTACAACTCCCAGCAAGCCCGGACAGCCGATGGCTGCCCGGGCTTGCTGGGAGTTGTAGTTTTGAAACCTCTGGAGGTCCGCAGGTTGAAGACCACTGAGGGCGGATGATAAGAGGATGATGAAGGGGGGGTGTGGGATGATGAAGGGGGGGTGTGGGATGATGACAAGAGGATGATAAAGGGGGGTGGGGATGATGACAAGGGGATGATGAAGGGGAGGATGTGTGGGATGATGACAAGGGGATGATGAAGGGGGGGATGTGTGGGATGATGACAAGGGGATGATGAAGGGGGGATGTGTGGGATGATAAGGGGATGATGAAGGGGAGATGTGTGGGATGATGACAAGGGGATGATGACAGGCGGCGGTGATGATGATGAGGATGTTAATGACGGGTCTGGATGATGACGGGGGTCTGGATGATGACAGGGGGGGATGATGTATTTCCCACCCTAGGCTTATACTCGAGTCAATAACTTTTCCTGGGATTTTGGGTTGAAATTAGGGGTCTTGGCTTATACTCGGGTCGGCTTATACTCGAGTATATACGGTATATAAGTAGGGTATAATTTAAATCGTATGCACCTACAGAATAAAGATAAGGTGTCATTTTTACCGAAAAATTTACTACGTAGGAACGGAAGCCCCCAAAAGTTACAAAACTGCGTATTTTTCATTTTTTTTGCACAATGATTTTTTTTTCCGTTTCACCGTAGATTTTTGGGCAAAATGACTGACGTCATTACAAAGTAGAATTGGTGGGGCAAAAAATAAGCAATCATATGGATTTTTAGGTGCAAAATTGAGAGTTATGATTTTTTAAAGGCAAGGCGCAAAAAACGAAAATGCAAAAACGGAAAAAACCCCGGTCCTTAAGGGGTTAAGGACCAAGGGCGTACCTGTATCATAGCTGGGTAGTCGCCAGCCGCCAGGAACAGTGTCTAATGCCGGACATAACCAATCGCGGTGACACCCTGCATTAACACCTTATACATAGCGATCAAAGTTGATCGCTGCATCAAAAACTAAAATAAACGGTTCACGGCAGCTCCGTCGCGCTAAAATCGCAGCATCCCGAACAGCTGAGAGTACGGGGGAGGGTTCCTACCTGCCTCCATCTCCATCCAATCGGCGATCTGCTGCTCCATATCTGCGCAGCAGGGTGGAGCACCAGAGCGCCCATAACACTGATCAATGCTATGCTATGGCATAGCATTGATGTTACGCCTAGCGCTCCGGGTCCCCGCTCCTCCCCGGAGCGCTCACGGCGCCTTTCTCCCTGCAGCTCCCCGGTCAGCGCTGACCGGGAGCGCTGCCCTGTCATGGCCGTTGGGGATGCGATCCGCACAGCGGGACGCGCCCGCTCGCGAATCGCATCCCAGGTCACTTACCCGTTCCCGTCTCCTGCGGTCATGTGCTGGCGCGCGCGGCTCCGCTCTCTAGGGCGCGCGCGCGCCAGCTCCCTGAGACTTAAAGGGCCAGTGCACCAATGATTGGTGCCTGGCCCAATTAGCTTAATTGGTTCCCATCTGTTTCCTGGCTATATCTAGTCTCCTCCCTTGCACTTCCTTGCCGGATCTTGTTGCCCTAGAGCCTAGTGAAAGCGTTTTTGTGTGTTTATACCCTGTGTACCAGAACTTTGCTATCTCCCCTGACTACGAACCTTGCCGCCTGCCCCCGACCTTCTGCTACGTCCGACTTTGCTTCTGCCTACTCCCTTGTACCTCGCCTATCTTCAGCAGCCAGAGAGGTGAGCCGTTGCTAGTGGATACGACCTGGTCACTACCGCCGCAGCAAGACCATCCCGCTTTGCGGCGGGCTCTGGTGAAAACCAGTAGTGGCTTAGAACCGGTCCACTAGCACGGTCCACGTCATCCCTCTCTGGCACAGAGGATCCACTACCTGCCAGCCGGCATCGTGACAGTAGATCCGGCCATGGATCCCGCTGAAGTTCCTCTGCCTGTTGTCGCCGACCTCCCCACACTGGTCGCCCAGCAAGCCCGACAGATTGCCCAACAAGATCACCAGCTGTCGTACTTGACCACCATGACTCAGCAACTCCAGTCGCAGCTACAGCAGATTCAGTCTCAGCTACAGCAGCAGCAACCATCTCCTCCGCCAGCTCCTGCACCTCTTCCGCAGCGAGTGGCCACTCCTAGCCTCCGCCTGTCTTTGCCGGACAAATTTAATGGGGACTCTAAGTTTTGCCGTGGCTTTCTTTCCCAATGTTCCCTGCATCTGGAGATGATGTCGGATCAGTTTCCTACTGAAAGGTCTAAGGTGGCTTTCGTAGTCAGCCTTCTGTCTGGAAAAGCTCTGTCATGGGCCACACCGCTCTGGGACCGCAATGACCCCGTCACTGCCTCTGTACACTCCTTCTTCTCGGAAATTCGAAGTGTCTTTGAGGAACCTGCCCGAGCCTCTTCTGCTGAGACTGCCCTGCTGAACCTGGTCCAGGGTAATTCTTCCGTTGGCGAGTACGCCGTACAATTCCGTACTCTTGCTTCTGAACTTTCCTGGAATAATGAGGCTCTCTGCGCGACCTTTAAAAAAGGCCTATCCAGCAACATTAAAGATGTTCTGGCCGCACGAGAGACTCCTGCTAGCCTGCATGAACTCATTCATCTAGCCACTCGCATTGACATGCGTTTTTCTGAGAGGCATCAAGAGCTCCGCCAGGAAAAAGACTTAGATCTCTGGCCACCTCTCCCACAGTCTCCACTGCAATCTGCGCCTAGGCCTCCCGCCGAGGAGGCCATGCAAGTGGATCGGTCTCGCCTGACCCTGGAAGAGAGGAATCGCCGTAAGGAAGAGAATCTTTGTTTGTACTGTGCCAGTACTGAACATTTTCTGGTGGATTGCCCAATCCGTCCTCCACGTCTGGGAAACGCACGCTCACACTCAGCTCTCGTGGGTGTGGCGTCTCTTGATGCCAAGTCGGCTTCTCCACGTCTAACGGTACCTGTTCGGATTTCCACTTCAGCCAGCTCTCCCCTCTCAGCCGTGGCCTGCCTGGACTCTGGAGCTTCTGGAAATTTTATTCGGGAGTCCTTTGTGAATAAATTCCATATTCCGGTGACCCGTCTTGTCAAGCCACTCCGCATCTCCGCGGTCAACGGAGCCAGGTTGGACTGTACCATACGTTTCCGCACGGAGCCCCTTCTTATGAGCATCGGATCTCATCACGAGAGGATTGAACTTTTGGTCCTCCCCAATTGCACCTCGGAAATTCTCCTTGGACTTCCCTGGCTTCAACTTCATTCCCCAACCCTGGATTGGTCCACTGGGGAGATCAAGAGTTGGGGGTCCTCTTGTGCCAAGAACTGTCTAAAACCGGTTCCCAGTATCCCTTGCCGTAACTCTGTGGTTCCTCCTGTATCCGGTCCCCCTAAGGTCATTAAGGACTCTGCCTGCCACAGGAAATGCCCCTCCCCCCCTCCCAGGCAAGCTTCTGTGTCCCCTCATGGCCCTCGTCCTGGTGTCACACTGCCCCGTGCCAGGTCTCGCCCTCTGCCCTCTCTCCCCATTCCTACTCCTGCGGTTCTGCCTGCCGTTGAGGAATCCCTCCATCCTTTCCCGGTGTCCTCATCCCAGGGGAGGCAGTTACCCGATAAAGAGAAGGGGAGACCTAAGGGGGGGGGTACTGTTACGCCTAGCGCTCCGGGTCCCCGCTCCTCCCCGGAGCGCTCACGGCGCCTTTCTCCCTGCAGCTCCCCGGTCAGCGCTGACCGGGAGCGCTGCCCTGTCATGGCCGTTGGGGATGCGATCCGCACAGCGGGACGCGCCCGCTCGCGAATCGCATCCCAGGTCACTTACCCGTTCCCGTCTCCTGCGGTCATGTGCTGGCGCGCGCGGCTCCGCTCTCTAGGGCGCGCGCGCGCCAGCTCCCTGAGACTTAAAGGGCCAGTGCACCAATGATTGGTGCCTGGCCCAATTAGCTTAATTGGTTCCCATCTGTTTCCTGGCTATATCTAGTCTCCTCCCTTGCACTTCCTTGCCGGATCTTGTTGCCCTAGAGCCTAGTGAAAGCGTTTTTGTGTGTTTATACCCTGTGTACCAGAACTTTGCTATCTCCCCTGACTACGAACCTTGCCGCCTGCCCCCGACCTTCTGCTACGTCCGACTTTGCTTCTGCCTACTCCCTTGTACCTCGCCTATCTTCAGCAGCCAGAGAGGTGAGCCGTTGCTAGTGGATACGACCTGGTCACTACCGCCGCAGCAAGACCATCCCGCTTTGCGGCGGGCTCTGGTGAAAACCAGTAGTGGCTTAGAACCGGTCCACTAGCACGGTCCACGTCATCCCTCTCTGGCACAGAGGATCCACTACCTGCCAGCCGGCATCGTGACAATTGAACAGTGTATGCAATCATAAAATTGCATGTAATAGTCTCCTATGGGGACTAAAACATTTTGTTAAAAAAGTTTTAAAACAAGGTTAATAAATGTGATTAAACCCCTTCCCTAATAAATGTTTGAATCACCCCCCTTTTCCCATAAAAAAAAAAGTCAACAAAAATAAACATATGTGGTATCACTGCGTGCATAAATGTGCATAAAAATAAAAAGTGATCAAAAAGTCCCATCAAAACAAAAATGGTACAGATAAAAACTTCAGATCACGGCGCAAAAAATTTGCCCTTACACATCTCCGTATGCAGAAAAATAAAAAAGTTATAGGGGTCAGAAGATGACCTTTTTAAATAAACTAATTTTGGTGCACGTAGTTATAATTTTTTTAAGTAGAAAAATAAAATAAAACCTATATAAAAAGGTATCCTTGTAACCGTATGGACCTACAGAATTAAGTTAAGGTGTCATTTTTACCAAAGATTGCACTGCGTAGAATCGGAAGCCCCCAAAACTTACAAAATGGCTTTTTTTTTTCAATTTTGCCCAATTTTTTTTTTCTTGTTTCGCTGTAGATTTTGTGGTAAAATGATTGATGTTATTCCAAAAAAAAAAAAGCCCTCATATGGGTCTGTAGGTGGAAAATTTAATGCGTTATGATTTTTAGAAGGTGAGGAAGAAAAATGAAAGTGCAAAATGACCGTTCCTTAAGGGGTTAAAATAAATGATGAAGAGAACTAGCTGTTTTAACCCCCCCCCCCCCCCCCCCCACACACACACACACACACACACACACACACACTTTACCACAGATATCCATCCATACTGGAATTGTCCTCTGGCTGTCTTGTCAGCCCTCACCTGTGTTCGGATTTCAGTGCATGGTCTGCATTTTAACGGTTCTTCAAATCCTCTGCCACATTCACCGCAACCTAAGAGTGCGTCCCCACCTCGAGGGCGCAAGAAAGGGAGGGCTTCATACTGGAGCAATCCTTAAGGCCACAGGGGTCCGGAACCTGTTCCAGCATACTCACTTAAGAGGATAGGCTCACTGGGGGACATGTATCAAAGATTTTACCCCTGTTTTGTGTGTATTTTTTTGCGCAAAATTTTGCGCAAGCGCTTGTTTTTTCCCATTTTTTTGCGCACGTTTTGGTAGAGCATGTCCTCCAGATGTGGCTGAATCAGGGTACCTTGTAGTGACATCTATAGTACACATGGATTTATTAACTGCGTTCTTTTCCTTTGCACCAAAAATTTTGACGCAAGTGCGTCTTTTTCCCCATAAATATAAGCCAACTTTAACTGCACGTAGCGATCCTTTCTATTTCTGAAGGAAAGTTCTACTAAGGAACCACCAGAATGTTTTTACTTTCCTATCTCAATTCCTCATTTGGTTTGCTTTATATTTTTACTCCTTGGTTATTCCAAAGCACTTTTAAAATAATTTGCATATAGAATATTTGTTTCCAGTTCAGTTATTCATTAGATCACTTGTATATTGTTATTTTATGATACAATTATTTAATACATTTACATAGGAAATGTTTGATATCTTACTTATCATTGAACAAGTTCCGTCACATTAAAATAGCTTTGTAATCCACTTAACACTGTAGATCATTTTCCTTTTAATTTTAAAATTTACTGCTTTCCGTTATACTTTTCCCCAGCGCCCGGTAAGATGGTGGCTATCACTGATAGCCAGCCATCTTACCATTTGACCATCTGGGCATGCTGGGAGTTGTAGTTTTGCAACATCTGGAGGGCCACAGTTTGGAGACCACTGTATAATGGTCTCCAATCTGTGCTCTTCCAGATGTTCCAAAATTACAAATCTCAGCATGCCCACTCTGTCGAGGCATGCTGGGAGTTGTAGTTCTGTAACATGTGAATGGACAGGGTACACTCACATGGGGGGAGGTTTACAGGGAGTGCTGCAAGATTGAGATGCAGCAAACTCGCTGTCAACCCCCGCCCGTGTGACTGTACCCTAAAAACACTACACTACACTACACTTAAATAAAATAAGTAAAAAACACTATATATACACATACTGCTACACAGACCCCCTCCCCTCCCCAATAAATATGAACAACGTCTGGTACGGCACTGTTTCCAAAATGGAGCCTCCAGCTGTTGCAAAACAACAACTCCCAGTATTGCCGGACAGACATTGACTGTCCAGGCATGTTGGGAGTTTTGCCACAGCTGGAGGCACCCTGTTTGGGAAACACTGGCAAAGAATACCCCTATGTCCACCCCTATGCAAAACCCTAATTTAGGCCTCAAATGCGCATGGCGCTCTCTCACTTCGGAGCCCTGTCGTATTTCAAGGCAACATTTTAGGGTCACATATGGGGTATCGCCGTACTCGGGAGAAATTGCCTTACAGATTTTGGGGGACTTTTTCTCCTTTTACCCATTATGAAAAGGAACAGTTGGAGTCTACACCAGTATGTTAGCGTATAAAAATAAAATTATTTACACTGACATGCTGGTGTTGCCGCATACTTTACATTTTCACAAGAGGTAAATGGGAAAAAAGATCCCCATTTTTTGGGACACAATTTAGCCAGAGTACGGAGATACCACATATGTGGGCGCAAAGTGCTCTGCGGGCGCACAATAAGGCCCATAAGGTAGAGTGCACCATGTACATTTGAGGTGATTTGCACAGGGGGGTCACAGATGGTAAATGAAGAATAAGGACATTGGTATAATTGATGTGTTATAATTGGGTGCAAAAAGTGGTATTATTGTGAGATTAAAACTCTACATAATGAAGAAAAAAAATTCTAAAACTAATAACGAGGACACAATTACTGTTCAGGTGCAGATACGCTGCAGACAAAGCTCCTACTAAATAGAGCTGCGGTGTAAATTTATGCTCTGAGGAGAATTCTAAATTTAAACGCAATTCAAGAAAGTAGCTGCACAAGAATGATAAATTTAACACAGCTGCACCAAATTTAGACAACAGGCAGAGGGGTAAAAAAACTTCTATTATACACTGGAAATGATACATGTCCCCCACTGAGTGGATGCACCAATCTCTAGACTTGTGGCACTCACCTCTTCTGGCTAGGATTTTTATAGATCCGGGTGGATATCCGGGCAGTATATCTGCACACATACACTTATTTCTTTTTTGTCACTTTTTACGTGATTGTTTGTACACAGGATTGTCAGGGTGTGGTAGTCCTTCTGGGTGTCCCTCCTGGCGGTCTAGAGGAGGTGTGTGTGGCCATCAGGTTCTGCACCTCTCTGCAAAAACCCTGGGTACTCCTGCCTGGGCAGGGTACCAACCGTTGATCGGCTCTGCAGGCAGGTACCTTGGCTAACGCCTAGGTGGATGCCGGAAGCATTTTTGATCCCCTAGTAGCTTCGGCTAGGAAGATTGAACCTGAAACATCGCAGGTGCCTTTTGGTCCGGAGGGGAAGGGGAAGGTTTGATGGGGGGCCTCTCTCCTTTCAGAGAAGGGCTTACGATAGACTGCATCCTTTGTGTATGTTTTTTTTTTAGTGTAACACATTTGCACTTTAGGTGAAAAAAAACCTGACAGGCTGTTAGATAAAAAAAAAAAAAACTGACAGCATCTGCACTTTTTCTTACAGTCAAAACAAGAGCTGTGGGTCGAGCTAGGGTAATTGCTGCCAATGAGCAAGCTACCCTGCCAGATAGTAGTATTGGGAACAACACAAGGATCACGTTACAGATACGAGGACCTTATCACTATGTATATTGAATAGAAAAGATATCCAGGATTAGATCTCGAGCTAGCTTTGCTGCTTGTTCATAAGTTGCATGGGCCACATTTCAGAGCTTCAGTCCTGTTAGACACAACTAATATCAAGTACGTCCCAGCATTTAATATTTTTACACTCAATTCTAATATTTTATATATTACTATTCAGCTATATCTTGCAGCGTTTAACATTTTCTTGCCTTTGAAATTCTAGTGTACCCTTGCTTTTCCAGGCTTGTCCTTGTTAAAGCTATTCTTAAACACCATCATATATTCCAAGTAATTAAATCATCTTCTAGTTTTCCCATCTCAGTCAGCATAGTCAGCAAATGTGGCACGCATTCAGATTATAAACCGTGTGGTTGGTGCCCAGCTTGGTCTTGGGGGTTAATTGTGTATTCGATTTGAGGTATAAAATAAAATAAATCAAATAAAAAAAACTGTTGCTTTCAGAAAATAGGGATGCACAAACGTGATTTTTTTTTTCAAAATAGTTTTTATGGTGTAAATATAATAAAACATAAAATAAAGTACATAAATGAGGTATCGTTATAATCGTACTGACCAGCAGAATAAAATTACCATATCATTTATACCAAACAGTGAACACTAGGGGTGTGAATCGCCAAGAATTTGGTAATACGATTCAAATCGCGATATCAGTGTGGCGATATATCGCGATACCGTCTAGGTGACGGTACATCGCGATATATCCCGATTCTGTCTCAAAAACAATGTCTTTTACACTTTTATTAACACTTTATTTTTATTTTTTATACACTTTATTAGACTTTTAGGAGGAATCATTAGATTCCTCAGACAGATGAATAGAGTTCTATTGAACTCCATTGATCTGCGATCCATTGATAGAGCCTGGTCAAGCCAGGCTCTATCAATTACAGAGCCACGGGACAGCAGGAAGCAGAGGTAAGCCCTCCGGCTACCTCTATAGTGGATCGCCCCCCTGCGATCGCGCTGCGGGGGGGCGATCCACCCCACTAGCCCACCAGGGAGCATTCACAGATCCCTTTAGATGCCGCTGTCAACTTTGACAGCGGCGATCTAAAGGGTTAATAGCCAGCCGCGCACGCTGGCTATTAGCGGCGGCCCCCGGCTACTGAGAACAGCCGGGGACTGCAGAGTATGGAGCGGGCAGGAGTCCGGAGCCGGCTCCATACATACTGCTGAGAACAGCCGGGGGCTGCAGAGTATGGAGTGGGCAGGAGTCCGGAGCCCGCTCCATACATACTGCAGCCCCCGGCTGTTCTCAGCAGAGTATGGAGCCCGCTCCATACACCCCTCTGAGCGCCGCATGCTGGATATTAGCGGCGGCCCCGGCTACTGACAACAGCCGGGGGCTGCAGAGTATGGAGCGGGCACGAGTCTGGAGCCCGCTCCATACACGCCTCTGAGCGCCGCATGCTGGATATTAGTGGCAGTGATGCATCAGCGGCCCCCGGCTGCTGAAATCAGCCGAGGGCCGCAGAGTACGGAGCCGCCGCGTCAGATCTGGCCTGCCCGGCTCCACAAATGTGGATTTGTATCTCCTGATGCCTGGGACATTCCACATCCCTAAAAGGATCGATTCAAAAATATTTTGAATCCATTCAGTATCTCCAAATGAAAAATCGCGATAATTGCACAAATTGATTTTTTCTTACATCCCTAGTAAACACTGTTAAAAAAATAAATAATATTGCACTATGTGAGCAAGAAAAAAGGTAAGATGCTGAAATTATTTTAAAGGTGAGAGGGGTGTTGTAGGTGGAGTAGTTAGGGAACATAGTCTGAGTTAGTTTAGAAAAGTTTATTTGGTGACAGGTACTCTAAGAATCTTATGTGCTTATCCTTTTGAGCCCTTGGAGGAATTGCCTCTCAAGTACCTATTACTGAAGACAACCTTTCTATTTGCAGTTCTGTCTGCAAACCAGTAGGGGAACTTTAAGCGCTTTCATAAGTGGAAGAATGTATTTACTGATCCTCTATATAGGAAAAAAACAAAGGAAAAAGAGCCTCAAAACCCTCTACTACCAGATGGATTAACCAATGCATAATCATGTTATTCTCTCTGCAAACATGACCCTCCAAAATGAACTAAGGCTCATTCTACTAGAGCAATTGCTTTTTTCTTGGGCAGAGAGTCATCTTGTAAGGCTGAAGCAACTAATTGATAAAATCAACAATAATCAATAACGTAAATCATTGTCCATGATTTTTTATCAATTACTCAGCCTGCCCGCATGCACTGTAATTGCTGGCAGGCAGATCCCTTAACAACCCATGACATTTATTTTCATCATGATGCCATTATGGGGGTATGGAGAGGCCCACTGCATGCCTAGCGGCACTTGGCTGCTTTCAGAGCGACCTCTGCTGTCAGCTATTAACCATTTAGATGCTGCTGTCAAAATTGACTGGGACATCAAAATGGCCATTACAAGTGACATCGGTGGTGCAGTCTGAGGGGTTTGCTAGGCCAATATAGCTGCCAGGACTCTGCTATTGAGACTACATATGGAAGGCTCTATCAAAGTATAGGGGGAACTAAAGAGTGTAAAAATGTTTTAAAAATATAAGTAAACCCTCCGCATAATAATGGCTTTTTTGTCACATCACATAGATCACCCTGACAAGCTAGAATAAAAGGTGATCAAAAAGTCTGACCTATGGCAAATTGGTACTGATGAAAACTACAGATTACGCTGCATTATGTGCCTGGAGATCTGTTGTGGCGCTGCCTTATAGAGACCAAATCAATTCCAGTCCAGTTTAAAATAAAGTAGTCACATTTATTAGTGTATACATAAGGTGGACATGCTAGACGCATTTCGGGGGCATGTCTAAAAACGAACAGTACTAATGCATTTAAATAGCAGAAAAGGCGTCAAAACCAGTGGTCAGGGGCTGGCCCAAGTGGTGTGACAAGAATGGTTGTATAGCACTTTTGTGAAAAAATTCTGTACAGTAAAATAAAACTTATGTATACTGTCAACATTCAAGGTTATTGATACATGTTATTTGTGGGTCTCATTCGATGAAGGTAGGATCGCTCTTGGAGCAGAGTTTTAAAGTTCCATAATGAGGGCAAGGCTTAGAGCTGTTTTACTACCAAGCCACCGGCTCTGGCAGATAGCATGTTCTGCATATGGCACACGCTCCTATAATTTCTATGGGAGCGCCAAAGAAGACAGATTGCTGTACTTTGGAATCTTCGGCGCTCCCTGACAATTGAATGGAGATGTAAATAGCCAGGGCCTCGTTCTGGAGCTCTCAGGGGGTTCCAGAGGTCAGATACTTATCTCCAAAACTGTGGATAGGAGATAAAATATTTTTCCCTGGACAACCCCTAAGGGTACGTTCACATGTATGCAGATTTGATGCACAGGATTTTCTGCTGCAGATTTCAATGTAAACTAAATGACTGAGCACAGCTTCTAATCGGCAGTTACAAATCAAATCTGCACAGGATCCTGTATGTGTGAATGTACCCTTAAAATGGTTCTTCAAGAGTTTTGAAACCAGAGCCTGTTTCTTCCAAAAAAAGCCCCACACCTGACCTCAGGCTGTGTGCGGTATTACATCTTGTCTTTTATTTACTTTAAAGGGGTACTCCGGCGCTTAGACATCTTATCCCCTATCCAAAGGATAGTGGGGTCCCGCTGCTGACCTCATACGATCTGACACTTATCTTCTATCCTTTGGGTATGGGATAAATTTTCCTGCGCAATAGTACTCCTTTAAAGACTATGATTTAGAAGGGAATCAGGGTCGGCTCTGCCTATAGGCAAAATAGGCGGCCACCTAGAGCGCACTCTTGACAGTGGGGGGGAGGGGCACGCCACTCTGCTTGCTGCAAGAAAGTTGCAACCTGTATCCAAACCACTCGCTCAGCCAGCATGGGGCGGGTCGAAGGGCGGGACAATGGGCGGAGTCAAGAGGTCAGAAAAATTTGCTTTTGCCTAGGGTGGCAAAAGTCCTTGCACCAGTCGTGAATGGAATCTATCATATAGGGCAGTGGTCTGCAAACTGTGATCCTCTAGACGTTGCAAAACTACAACTCCTAGCATGCCCAGAGAGCTGTTGGACCTGGAGGTCCACAGTTTGGAGACCACTGATAAAGGGGATATAATATGACTTTTTTCTTCTTGCATTTGTGCATTAAAAATGATTTAAAACAAGTCATCATATCTCACATAAGAATCCTTGTGCACTCATTATATGACACATAACGAAAAGCAATATCTACTATAGAAAAAGCCATTACCGAGCCAAACACTGAGCAGCTGGTTCTCCTACTGTACATTACACGTATGAATCAGAGGAGCCCACAACAGCACAGAGCATTGTACAGCCGGCGCCCCCTATCGTCCCGCTCATCACTCCGCGCCGCCGGATGAGAAGGCCCCCGCCAGGAGATTACACTCCACAATACACTGAGGGGGCCTTCCAGACTGCGGCGCCTAGTGTGGTGTTCTAGCTAATGCCTGTCCAGCTTCCTCACACCGGCTCGTAACATAGGACATACCACACGTCCGTACCGGTGCATTAATTTCCATACATATCACCGGTTACTCTCCCGTGTGTAGTGTGGGCCGGGTTCCGTGGCTGTGGTGTGGACGCTCAGCCGGCATTGCCGTGGTTACCCCGGGGGAGGTAGCGCACCGTAGCTGGGGGAGGCCTCCTCACACCCCGGTACAACCTCCGGTCCCTCCGCTTCTACTCCTCTGCCCTCCCCTTGGTGACATTGTATGGAGGCTCTAAACGGTGGCTTCATGTTCTGTCCCCAGTTGTGACCGCGCCACCCGGAGCCGTCCCTGAGGGATGTCAGAGAGCACGGACATGGACAGAACAATAAAGGTAGGAGACTGCGCCTGTGTCACCTGTGCGGACCCATCTCCTGTAGGGAGCCTGCTGGACAATGAGGGCTTATTGTTGTGGGGCGCACACTGTGTGGCCGCCGGGGTGAATGGAAAGACAGGTTGTGCTGCGGTGAATGGCTGTAGTGGAGCCGTATGGGGCACCGGGGAGTGAGCCGGCCGGCCTGGTCAGGATGGAGGCGGCCAACGATGTGTGCGGGAGACAATATCTGGGCATTGTAGTCAGAGGAGACCCGAAAACCGTGTGAGGGAGGAATGGACATCTGACAGGGGAAGGGGGGGCGCACAGGGGGCACCTGACAGGGGAAAAGGGGGGGTGGCACCTGACAGGGGGAAAGGGTGAGGGGCACCTGACAGGGTGAAAGGGTGAGGGGCACCTGACAGGGTGAAAGGGGGTGCACAGAGGGCACCTGATAGGGGGACATGTGACAGTGGGAGTGCAGTACCTAGTGGTTGGTGCTGAATCAATTCAGTTGAAGGCAAAATGATGCAAGAAGGGGGAGATTTATCACACCTTGTGCGGAGGATCATTGGAGCAGTCGCTCATAGCAACCAATCAAATAACATTTAATTTCAGAGGCCAAAAAAAAGCTGTAACCTGTTTGCCATGGGCAACTGCTCTGATGCTTGTCTGCACAAAGTTTGGTAAATCTCCCCCCATTATGGAGATCTGTCAGTGCCAATGTGTGATGTATATTAAGGAGACCATGACACATAATCAACATCTGTCAGGAGATGGGAATAGCCCAGGGTGGACATCAGGCAGGCGGTGGGGAGGGCCCAGGGTGGACATCGGGCAGGTGGGTGGTGCGGGCCCAGAAGGACCGCCAGGTGGGTGGCTGAACATTTGAGGTTTTGAAGAACACTTAGGAGGTTGTCTGGAGCAAACACTAAACATCTAAAAATGGCGGTGGAGAATCAATGTCCAGTATTCATGATTGTATGGGGAGCCGCCTTGCTATGTGATGTGAGGTTCACATGTACATTGGGTACTCCGTCTGAAGTCTCCCTCATAGATTCCCAGCACAGCATACAGCACTATTCTTCCTATCAAATTGGTGGACACCACAGTATAAACTAATGGAAACCAATTAGAAGTTATTGGTCTTTGTCCTGACTCAACTCATATTTTTGGTCTGAGCTGAAAACTGGAAACGGACACTGCAGATGTGAACCCAGCCTTATTGGCATTGTTTACTATACAGCCCAGACATATACAGCTGTAACCCTGGAAGTTTATACATTTCGGGAAATGAAAACCAATGTCACTATTATAAAGTGCTTTTGTCACAGGGTTATGATGGCCAACCACTGTTATTATCCACTAGATATTTTATGTCCGTCCTGTGGTGCCTACCTTTTTAAAGTGTACCTGTGGTCAACAAAAACTTTTTATATAATGTAGATAAAATACCATTATCTGTACATTTGTAGTATATATTGGTTACAAATTGTGTATATTTTTGGGTGAAGAAATGCTGTCCCTGCAGCTATTGTCTGTTTGTCTCTATGAGGAGTCCAAAAACAGGAAGTGAAGGTAGGAGAAGCAGGGCTCTGTGCAGGCTCCTGGCTTGTCAATCATCCTGATGTATGAGCCAGGAGCATGTGATAGAGCCTCAGTGCACACTGTCCTGCTTTTTCATAGTGCACAGATCCCTGCTTGTTCACCCTCACTTCCTGTATTTGGACTCCTCATAGAGACACACAGACAGTAGCTGCAGGGACAAAAATATAAAAAAAAATTTAACCAATGTATATTACAAATATACATATAAGGGTATTATCTACATTATATAAAAAGTTTTTGTTGATGACAGGTACACTTTTTAAGTATTTGACTTTTTTTTTTAGCCATTTCAAAAGAAACTTTTTGTATTGTACAGGAAAAAACCTTTATTAAAAATGTTGCTTACTTTTGCCTCTAAAGCAGTGTTTGTCAACCAGGGAGCCTCCAGCTGTTGCAAAACTACAACCCCCAGCATGCCCGGACAGCCAAAGGCTGATGGGAGTTGTAGTTTTGCAACAGCTGGAGGCACCCTGGGTGACAAACACTGCTCTAAAGTGTGCTCTGTGAGCTCTATTTTCTCTTTGCACTTGTATACAGCATATATGGTTCTCCCCTACAGACTGCCTTTTCTATAGCCTGTGTAAGCTGTCCTCCAATGTTAAAGGAGTACTCCAGCGCAAAATAACTTATCCCCTATCCAAAGGATGGGGGATAAGTTATAGATCGCGGGGGGCCCCCAGGATCTCCTGGACGGGGCCGCGGCAGTCTGCAGGAAGTGAAGTTTCGTCCCCAGCAGAAAGCTGCGGCAGACACTCCCCCTCCATGTATCTCTATGGGATTCATGGAGGGGGCGTGTCGGCCGCCACGTCATGCAGGGACGGAACACTCCCTTTCCTGTATATTGCCGCGGCCCCGTACCGAAGATCGCGGGGGGCCCCAGAGCTCTGACCCCCCGCGATCTATAACTTATCCCCTATCCTTCGGATAGGGGATAAGTTATTTTGCACTATAGATGTCCTTTAAGCCCTGCTTCTATCTCTAACGCTAAGAGAACAGAAAATCCTTCCCCCATTGCTCTTTCAAAGCCAAACAATATCTAGCAATGTCCCCACAATATGGCCACATATTTTACCTACACAGTGGTGCCACCTTGCCGATATTCCACACTGGAATTCCCATAAATTAGTATAGGTCAAATAGTATGACATGCAGAGTAATAAAATCTACATAGGATTTATCTAATTTATATAGTGCTGACATGTTCTGTAGCTCTGTACACAAATTATCACAGTGGCCCATGTCCACACTGGGGCAAACATTTTGACCTCAGTATGTATTTTGGAAGTGGGAGGAAACCGGAGTACAGAAAGGAAACTCATGCAAACATGGGCAAAACATTATACAAACTCTGTCATGGCTGAACAGCATTAAAGCCAATTTTTTTTTTTTTTTTTTAAATCAACTGGTGCCAGAAAGTTAAACAGATTTGTAAATTACTTCTATTGAAAAATCTTAACCCTTCTCGTACTTATCAGCTGCTGTATGCTCTGCAGGAAATTCTTTCGTTTTTGAATTTCTTTTCTGTCTGACCACAGTGCTCTCTGCTGACACCTCTGTCCATATCAGGAACTGTCCAAAGTACGAGCAAATCCCCATAGCAAATCTCTCCTGCTCTGGACAGTTCCTGATATGGACAGAGAGCACTGTGGTCAGACACCAAAGAAGAAAAGAACTTACTGTGGAGCATACAGCAGCTGATAAGTACTGGAAGGATTACGATTTTCAAATAGAAGTATTTACAAATCTGTAAGATTTTCTGGCATCAGTTGATATAAAAAAAAAAATATAGTTTTTTTTTTTTTTTTACCGGAGTAGCCCCTTTAACCTGTTAAGGACCAAGGGCGTACCTGTACGTCCTGGGTCCTTTCTTTTTCTATAACGCGGTGCCATTGCGGGTCGGACCCGGCCTCTTACAACCGCCGGGAGCCGTGGGTAATGTGTGGCAATGATTGCGGTGCCGTGCGCTATTAACCCTTTAGACGCGGCATTCAAAGTTGATAGCCGCGTCTAAAGTGAAACTAAACTACACCCGGCTAGCTCAGTGGGCTGTTAGGGACCTCTGCTGACACCTCTGTCCATATCAGGAACTGTCCAAAGTACGAGCAAATCCCCATAGCAAATCTCTCCTGCTCTGGACAGTTCCTGATATGGACAGAGAGCACTGTGGTCAGACACCAAAGAAGAAAAGAACTTACTGTGGAGCATACAGCAGCTGATAAGTACTGGAAGGATTACGATTTTCAAATAGAAGTATTTACAAATCTGTAAGATTTTCTGGCATCAGTTGATATAAAAAAAAAAATATAGTTTTTTTTTTTTTTTTACCGGAGTAGCCCCTTTAACCTGTTAAGGACCAAGGGCGTACCTGTACGTCCTGGGTCCTTTCTTTTTCTATAACGCGGTGCCATTGCGGGTCGGACCCGGCCTCTTACAACCGCCGGGAGCCGTGGGTAATGTGTGGCAATGATTGCGGTGCCGTGCGCTATTAACCCTTTAGATGCGGCATTCAAAGTTGATAGCCGCGTCTAAAGTGAAACTAAACTACACCCGGCTAGCTCAGTGGGCTGTTAGGGACCGCTGCGGTGAAATCCCGGTGTCCTGAATAGCTGTAGGACATGAGGAGGGTCGCCTTACCTGTCTCCTGGTTTCCGATCGTCAAGTGACTGCTCAGTGCCTGAGATCCAGGCATGAGCAGTCAAGCGGCAGAATCATCGATCAATTGTTTCCTATGAGAAACCATTGATCAATGTAAAAGATCAGTGTGTGCAGTGTTATAGCCCCCATGGGAGCTATAACACTGCAAAAAACAAAAGTGGGAAAAAAAATTTGAATAAAGAAAATTTAACCCCTTCCCTAATGAAAGTTTGAATCACCCCCCTTTTCCCATTAAAAAAAAAAAACAAACTGTGTAAATAAACATATGTAGTATCGGTGCGTGTGGAAATGCCCGAATTATAAAAATATATTGTTAATTAAACTGTGCGGTCAATGGCGTAAGTGCATAAAAATTCCAAAGTCCAAAATAGCGTATTTTTGGTCACTTTTTATATCAGGAAAAAAGGAATAAAAAGTTATCAAAGTCTGATCAATACAAAAATGGTATCGCTAAAAACTTCAGATTGCGGCGCAAAAAATGACCCCTCATACGCGAAAAATAAAGTTATAGGGGTCAGAAGATGACCATTTTAACCCCTTAACGACAATGGACGTAAATGTACGTCATGGTGCCGTGGTACTTAACGCACCATGACGTACATTTACACACCACCATGACCGTGAGCACCGAAGCCGTGTTCGCGTCATGCGCGGCAGGTCCTGGCTGCTATCAGCAGCCAGGGACCCGCTGGTAATGGCGGACATCCGCAATCGCGCGGATGTCTGCCATTAACCCCTCAGATGCCGTGATCAATGCAGATGACGGCATCTGCGGCGGTGCGTTACTTTAAATGGATGATCAGATCACCCGCGGCGCTGCCGATCATCCAGCATGGCAGCCGGAGGTCCCCTCACCTGGCTCCGGCCATCTCTCGGGGTCTTCTGCTCTGGTCTGAGATCGAGCAGACCAGAGCAGAAGATGACTGATAACACTGATCAGTGCTATGTCCTATGCATAGCACTGAACAGTATTAGCAATCTAGTATTAAAGTGTAAAAAATAAAAAAATAATAGAAGAATCCCCTCCCCCCCAATAAAAAGGTAAAGCGGCCATTTTTCCCATTTTACCCCTAAAAAAGCGTAAACAAAATAATTAATACACATATTTGTTATCGCTGCGTGCGTAAAAGTCTGAACTATTTAAATATATTGTTAATT